>NW_021143906.1:0-35968 GCF_004193775.1 Glycine soja | reverse complement strand
TGTTGTTCATTTCGAGCATCTCGATATATGATGCGTCTGAATCGGACATCCGAGTGAAAAGTTTATGATCTTTTAATTTCTTGAGAGCTTCCGTTGTTCAATTTCGACCGTCTCGATATATTATGCGCCTGAATAGGACATTCGAGTGAAAAGTTATGACCATTCAATTTCTCGAGAGCTTCCGTTGTTCAATTTCGGGCGTCTCCATATGTGATGTCTTGAATCGGACCTCCGTGTGAAAAGTTATGACCATTTGAATTTCTCGAGAGGTTCCGTTGTTAAATTTCTAGCGTCTCGATATCTGATGTGCCTGAATCAGACATATCGAGTTGGAAAGTTATGACCTTTTGAATTTCTCGAGAGCTTCCGTTGTTCAATTTCGGAGCGTCTCAATATGTGATGTGCCTGAATCAGACATCCGAATGAAAAGTTATGACCAATTTAATTTCTCGAGAGCTTCCGTTGTTCAATGTTCGAGCGTCTCGATATGTGATGTTCCTGAATCGACCTCCCGATGTGGAAAAGTTATGACCATTTTGAATTTCTCCGAGAGATTTGTTGTTCCTTTCGAGCATCTCGATATATGATCGTCTGAATCGGACATCCAGTAAAATTTATGATCATTTAAATTTCTCGAGAGCTTCGTGTTCAATTTTGAGGCGTCTCATATATTATGCGCCTGAATCGGACATTCCGATGTGAAAAGTTATGACCATTTAATTCTCGAGAGCTTCCGTTGTTCAATTTCGAGCATTCGATATGTGATGTGCTTGAATCGGACATCCGAGTGAAAAGTTATGACAATTTCAATTTCTCGAGAGCTTCCGTTGTTCAATTTCGAACGTCTCGATATGTGATGTTCCTGAATCGGACCTCCGTTGTGATAACCTATGACCATTTGAATTTCTTGAAAGCTTCCGTTGTTCAATTTTTGAGTGTCTCAATATGTGATGTGGCCTGAATCGGACTCTACTCTATGTGACGTGCTAAAGACTAATGTGAAATTTATGACAATATGAATTTCTCGAAATCTTCTGCTGTTCAATTTTGAGTGTCTCCATATGTGATGTTCCTGAATCGGACCTCCGTGTGAAAAGTTATGACCATTTGAATTTCTCGAGAGATTTGTTGTTCCATTTCGAGCATCTCGATATATGATGCGTCTGAATCGGACATCCGAGTGAAAATTTATGATCATTTAAATTTCCGAGAGCTTCCGTTGTTCAATTTCGAGCGTCTCGATATATTATGCGCCTGAATCGGACATTCGAGTGAAAAGTTATGACCATTTCAATTTCTGAGAGCTTCCGTTGTTCAATTTCGGGCGTCTCCATATGTGATGTGCTTGAATCGGACCTCCGTGTGAAAAGTTATGACCATTTGAATTTCTCGAGAGGATCCGTTGTTTAATTTCGAGCGTCTCGATATCTGATGTGCCTGAATCGAACATCCGAGTTTAAAGTTATGACCTTTTGAATTTCTCCAGAGCTTCCGTTGTTCAATTTCGAGCGTCTTGATATGTGATGTTCCTGAATCGGACCTCCGTGTGATAACCTATGACCATTTGAATTTCTCGAGAGATTTTGTCGTTCCCTTTCGAGCATCTCGATATATGTTGCATCTGAATCGGAGATCCGAGTGAAAATTTATGATCATATAAATTTCTGAGAGCTTCCGTTGTTCAATTTCGAGCGTCTCGATATATTATGCGCCTGAATCGAACATTCGAGTGAAAATTATGACCATTTCAATTTCTTGAGAGCTTCCGTTGTTCAATTTCGGGCGTCTCCATATGTGATGTGCTTGAATCGGACCTCCGTGTGAAAAGTTATGTCCATTTGAATTTCTCGAGAGGTTCCGTTGTTTAATTTCGAGCGTCTCGATATCTGATGTGCCTGAATAGAACATCCGAGTGGAAAGTTATGACCTTTTGAATTTCTCCAGAGCTTCCGTTGTTCAATTTCGAGCGTCTCGATATGTGATGTTCCTGAATCGGACCTCCGTATGATAACTTATGACCATTTGAATTTCTCGAGATCTTCCGTGGTTCAATTTCGGGCGTCTCCATATGTGATGTGCCTGAATCGGACCTCCGTGTGAAAAGTTATGACCATTTGAATTTCTCGTGATCTTCCATGGTTCAATTTCGGGCGTCTCCATATGTGATGTGCTTGAATCGGACATCCGAGTGAAAAGTTATGACAATTTCAATTTCTCGAGAGCTACGGTTGTTCAATTTCGAGCGTCTCGATATGTGATGTTCCTGAATCGGACCTCCGTGTTAAAATTTATGACCATTTGAATTTCTCGAAATCTTCTGCTGTTCAATTTTGAGTGTCTCCATATGTGATGTGCCTCAATCGGACCTCCGTGTGAAAAGTTATGACCATTTGAATTTCTCGAGAGATTTTGTTGTTCCATTTCGAGCATCTCGATATATGATGCGTCTGAATCGGACATCCGAGTGAAAAGTTATGACCATTTGAATTTCTCGAGAGGATGTTTAATTTCGAGCGTCTCGATATCTGATGTGCCTGAATCGAACATCCGAGTGGAAAGTTATGACCTTTTGAATTTCTCGAGAGGTTCCGTTGTTTAATTTCGAGCGTCTCGATATCTGATGTGCCTGAATCGAACATCCGAGTGGAAAGTTATGACCTTTTGAATTTCTCGAGAGGTTCCGTTGTTTAATTTCGAGCGTCTCGATATCTGATGTGCCTGAATCGAACATCCGAGTGGAAAGTTATGACCTTTTGAATTTCTCCAGAGCTTCCGTTGTTCAATTTTGAGCGTCTTGATATGTGATGTTCCTGAGTTGGACCTCCGTGTGATAACTTATAACCATTTGAATTTCTCGAGATCTTCGTGGTTCAATTTCGGGCGTCTCCATATGTGATGTGCTTGAATCGGACCTCCGTGTGAAAAGTTATGACCATTTGAATTTCTTGAGATCTTCCGTGGTTCAATTTCGGGCGTCTCCATATGTGATGTGCTTGAATCGGATATCCGAGTGAAACGTTATGACAATTTCAATTTCTCGAGAGCTTCTGTGGTTCAATTTCGAGCGTCTCAATATATTATGCGCCTGAATCGGAAATTCGAGTGAAAAGTTATGACCATTTCAATTTCTTGAGAGCTTCCGTTGTTCAATTTCGAGCGTCTCCATATGTGATGTGCTTCAATCGAACCTCCATGTGAAAAGTTATGACAATTTGAATTTCTCGAGATCTTCCGTGGTTCAATTTCGGGCGTCTCCATATGTGATGTGCCTGAATCGGACCTCCGTGTGAAAAGTTATGACCATTTGAATTTCTCGAGATCTTCCATGGTTCAATTTCGGGCATCTCCATATGTGATGTGCCTTAATCGGACCTACGTGTGAAAGGTTATGACCATTTGAATTACTTGAGAGCTTCCGTTGTTTAATTTCGTGCGTGTCGATATCTGATGTGCCTGAATCAGACATCCGAGTGAAAAGTTATGACAATTTCAATTTCTCGAGAGCTTCCGTTGTTCAATTTCGAGCGTCTCGATATGTGATGTTCCTGAATCGGACCTCCGTGTGATAACCTATGACCATTTGAATTTCTTGAAAGCTTCCGTTGTTCAATTTTGAGTGTCTCAATATGTGATGTGCCTGAATCGGACCTCCGTGTGAAAATTTATGACAATTTGAATTTCTCGAAATCTTCTGCTGTTCAATTTTGAGTGTCTCCATATGTGATGTGCCTGAATCGGACCACCGTGTGAAAAGTTATGACCATTTGAATTTCTCGAGAGATTTTGTTGTTCCATTTCGAGCATCTCGATATATGATGCGTCTGAATCGGACATCCGAGGGAAAATTTATGATCTTTTAAATTTCTTGAGAGCTTCCGTTGTTCAATTTCGACCGTCTCGATATATTATGCGCCTGAATAGGACATTCGAGTGAAAAGTTATGACCATTCCAATTTCTCGAGAGCTTCCGTTGTTCAATTTCGGGCGTCTCCATATGTGATGTGCTTGAATCGGACCTCCGTGTGAAAAGTTATGACCATTTGAATTTCTCGAGAGGTTCCGTTGTTAAATTTCTAGCGTCTCGATATCTGATGTGCCTGAATCAGACATTCGAGTGGAAAGTTATGACCTTTTGAATTTCTCGAGAGCTTCCGTTGTTCAATTTCGAGCGTCTCAATATGTGATGTGCCTGAATCAGACATCCGAATGAAAAGTTATGACAATTTTAATTTCTCGAGAGCTTCCGTTGTTCAATGTCGAGCGTCTCGATATGTGATGTTCCTGAATCGGACCTCCGTGTGAAAAGTTATGACCATTTGAATTTCCCGAGAGATTTTGTTGTTCCCTTTCGAGCATCTCGATATATGATCCGTCTGAATCGGACATCCGAGTTAAAATTTATGATCATTTAAATTTCTCGAGAGCTTCCGTTGTTCAATTTTGAGCGTCTCGATATATTATGCGCCTGAATCGGACATCCGAGTGAAAAGTTATGACCATTTCAATTTCTCGAGAGCTTCCGTTGTTCAATTTCGAGCATCCCCATATGTGATGTTCTTGAATCGGACCTCCGTGTGAAAAGTTATGACCATTTGAATTTCTCGTGAGGTTCCGTTGTTTAATTTCGAGCGTCTCGATATGTGATGTTCCTGAATCGGACCTCCGTGTGATAACCTATGACCATTTGAATTTCTCGAAAGCTTCCGTTGTTCAATTTTGAGCATCTCAATATGTGATGTGCCTGAATCGGACAGCTGAGTGAAAAGTTATGACCATTTGAATTTCTCGAGATCTTCTGTTGTTCAATTTTGAGTGTCTCAATATGTGACGTGCCTAAATCGGACCTCAATGTGAAAATTTATGACAATATGAATTTCTCGAAATCTTCTGCTGTTCAATTTTGAGTGTCTCCATATGTGATGTTCCTGAATCGGACCTCCGTGTGAAAAGTTATGACCATTTGAATTTCTCGAGAGAATTTGTTGTTCCATTTCGAGCATCTCGATATATGATGCGTCTGAATCGGACATCCGAGTGAAAATTTATGATCATTTAAATTTCCCGAGAGCTTCCGTTGTTCAATTTCGAGCGTCTCGATATATTATGCGCCTGAATCGGACATTCGAGTGAAAAGTTATGACCATTTCAATTTCTTGAGAGCTTCCGTTGTTCAATTTCGGGCGTCTCCATATGTGATGTGCTTGAATCGGACCTCCGTGTGAAAAGTTATGACCATTTGAATTTCTCGAGAGGATCCGTTGTTTAATTTCGAGCGTCTCGATATCTGATGTGCTTGAATCGAACATCCGAGTTTAAAGTTATGACCTTTTGAATTTCTCCAGAGCTTCCGTTGTTCAATTTCGAGCGTCTTGATATGTGATGTTCCTGAATCGGACCTCCGTGTGATAACCTATGACCATTTGAATTTCTCGAGAGATTTTGTCGTTCCCTTTCGAGCATCTCGATATATGTTGCATCTGAATCGGAGATCCGAGTGAAAATTTATGATCATATAAATTTGTTGAGAGCTTCCGTTGTTCAATTTCGAGCGTCTCGATATATTATGCGCCTGAATCGAACATTCGAGTGAAAAGTTATGACCATTTCAATTTCTTGAGAGCTTCCGTTGTTCAATTTCGGGCGTCTCCATATGTGATGTGCTTGAATCGGACCTCCGTGTGAAAAGTTATGTCCATTTGAATTTCTCGAGAGGTTCCGTTGTTTAATTTCGAGCGTCTCGATATCTGATGTTCCTGAATAGAACATCCGAGTGGAAAGTTATGACCTTTTGAATTTCTCCAGAGCTTCCGTTGTTCAATTTCGAGCGTCTCGATATGTGATGTTCCTGAATCGGACCTCCGTATGATAACTTATGACCATTTGAATTTCTCGAGATCTTCCGTGGTTCAATTTCGGGCGTCTCCATATGTGATGTGCCTGAATCGGACCTCCGTGTGAAAAGTTATGACCATTTGAATTTCTCGTGATCTTCCATGGTTCAATTTCGGGCGTCTCCATATGTGATGTGCTTGAATCGGACATCCGAGTGAAAAGTTATGACAATTTCAATTTCTCGAGAGCTACGGTTGTTCAATTTCGAGCGTCTCGATATGTGATGTTCCTGAATCGGACCTCCGTGTTAAAATTTATGACCATTTGAATTTCTCGAAATCTTCTGCTGTTCAATTTTGAGTGTCTCCATATGTGATGTGCCTCAATCGGACCTCCGTGTGAAAAGTTATGACCATTTGAATTTCTCGAGAGATTTTGTTGTTCCATTTCGAGCATCTCGATATATGATGCGTCTGAATCGGACATCCGAGTGAAAAGTTATGACCATTTGAATTTCTCGAGAGGTTCCGATGTTTAATTTCGAGCGTCTCGATATCTGATGTGCCTGAATCGAACATCCGAGTGGAAAGTTATGACCTTTTGAATTTCTCGAGAGGTTCCGTTGTTTAATTTCGAGCGTCTCGATATCTGATGTGCCTGAATCGAACATCCGAGTGGAAAGTTATGACCTTTTGAATTTCTCGAGAGGTTCCGTTGTTTAATTTCGAGCGTCTCGATATCTGATGTGCCTGAATCGAACATCCGAGTGGAAAGTTATGACCTTTTGAATTTCTCCAGAGCTTCCGTTGTTCAATTTTGAGCGTCTTGATATGTGATGTTCCTGAGTTGGACCTCCGTGTGATAACTTATAACCATTTGAATTTCTCGAGATCTTCCGTGGTTCAATTTCGGGCGTCTCCATATGTGATGTGCTTGAATCGGACCTCCGTGTGAAAAGTTATGACCATTTGAATTTCTTGAGATCTTCCGTGGTTCAATTTCGGGCGTCTCCATATGTGATGTGCTTGAATCGGATATCCGAGTGAAACGTTATGACAATTTCAATTTCTCGAGAGCTTCTGTGGTTCAATTTCGAGCGTCTCAATATATTATGCGCCTGAATCGGAAATTCGAGTGAAAAGTTATGACCATTTCAATTTCTTGAGAGCTTCCGTTGTTCAATTTCGAGCGTCTCCATATGTGATGTGCTTCAATCGAACCTCCATGTGAAAAGTTATGACAATTTGAATTTCTCGAGATCTTCCGTGGTTCAATTTCGGGCGTCTCCATATGTGATGTGCCTGAATCGGACCTCCGTGTGAAAAGTTATGACCATTTGAATTTCTCGTGATCTTCCATGGTTCAATTTCGGGCGTCTCCATATGTGATGTGCTTGAATCGGACATCCGAGTGAAAAGTTATGACAATTTCAATTTCTCGAGAGCTACGGTTGTTCAATTTCGAGCGTCTCGATATGTGATGTTCCTGAATCGGACCTCCGTGTTAAAATTTATGACCATTTGAATTTCTCGAAATCTTCTGCTGTTCAATTTTGAGTGTCTCCATATGTGATGTGCCTCAATCGGACCTCCGTGTGAAAAGTTATGACCATTTGAATTTCTCGAGAGATTTTGTTGTTCCATTTCGAGCATCTCGATATATGATGCGTCTGAATCGGACATCCGAGTGAAAAGTTATGACCATTTGAATTTCTCGAGAGGTTCCGATGTTTAATTTCGAGCGTCTCGATATCTGATGTGCCTGAATCGAACATCCGAGTGGAAAGTTATGACCTTTTGAATTTCTCGAGAGGTTCCGTTGTTTAATTTCGAGCGTCTCGATATCTGATGTGCCTGAATCGAACATCCGAGTGGAAAGTTATGACCTTTTGAATTTCTCGAGAGGTTCCGTTGTTTAATTTCGAGCGTCTCGATATCTGATGTGCCTGAATCGAACATCCGAGTGGAAAGTTATGACCTTTTGAATTTCTCCAGAGCTTCCGTTGTTCAATTTTGAGCGTCTTGATATGTGATGTTCCTGAGTTGGACCTCCGTGTGATAACTTATAACCATTTGAATTTCTCGAGATCTTCCGTGGTTCAATTTCGGGCGTCTCCATATGTGATGTGCTTGAATCGGACCTCCGTGTGAAAAGTTATGACCATTTGAATTTCTTGAGATCTTCCGTGGTTCAATTTCGGGCGTCTCCATATGTGATGTGCTTGAATCGGATATCCGAGTGAAACGTTATGACAATTTCAATTTCTCGAGAGCTTCTGTGGTTCAATTTCGAGCGTCTCAATATATTATGCGCCTGAATCGGAAATTCGAGTGAAAAGTTATGACCATTTCAATTTCTTGAGAGCTTCCGTTGTTCAATTTCGAGCGTCTCCATATGTGATGTGCTTCAATCGAACCTCCATGTGAAAAGTTATGACAATTTGAATTTCTCGAGATCTTCCGTGGTTCAATTTCGGGCGTCTCCATATGTGATGTGCTTGAAACGGACATCCGAGTGAAAAGTTATGACAATTTCAATTTCTCGAGAGCTTCCGTTGTTCAATTTCGAGCATCTCGATATGTGATGTTCCTGAATCGGACCTTCGTGTGATAACCTATGACCCTTTGAATTTCTCGAAAGCTTCCGTTGTTCAATTTTGAGCATCTCAATATGTGATGTGCCTGAATCGGACCTCCGTGTGAAAAGTTATGGCCATTTGAATTTCTCGAAATCTTCTGCTGTTCAATTTTGAGTGTCTCCATATGTGATGTGCCTGAATCGGACCTCCGTGTGAAAAGTTATGACCATTTGAATTTCTCGAGAGATTTTGTTGTTCCATTTCGAGCATCTCGATATATGATGCGTCTGAATCGGACATCCGAGTGAAAATTTATGATCATTTAAATTTCCCGAGAGCTTCCGTTGTTCAATTTCGAGCGTCTCGATATATTATGCGCCTGAATCGGACATTCGAGTGAAAAGTTATGACCATTTCAATTTCTTGAGAGCTTCCGTTGTTCAATTTCGGGCGTCTCCATATGTGATGTGCTTGAATCGGACCTCCGTGTGAAAAGTTATGACCATTTGAATTTCTCGAGAGGATCCGTTGTTTAATTTCGAGCGTCTCGATATCTGATGTGCCTGAATCGAACATCCGAGTTTAAAGTTATGACCTTTTGAATTTCTCCAGAGCTTCCGTTGTTCAATTTCGAGCGTCTTGATATGTGATGTTCCTGAATCGGACCTCCGTGTGATAACCTATGACCATTTGAATTTCTCGAGAGATTTTGTCGTTCCCTTTCGAGCATCTCGATATATGTTGCATCTGAATCGGAGATCCGAGTGAAAATTTATGATCATATAAATTTCTTGAGAGCTTCCGTTGTTCAATTTCGAGCGTCTCGATATATTATGCGCCTGAATCGAACATTCGAGTGAAAAGTTATGACCATTTCAATTTCTTGAGAGCTTCCGTTGTTCAATTTCGGGCGTCTCCATATGTGATGTGCTTGAATCGGACCTCCGTGTGAAAAGTTATGTCCATTTGAATTTCTCGAGAGGTTCCGTTGTTTAATTTCAAGCGTCTCGATATCTGATGTGCCTGAATAGAACATCCGAGTGGAAAGTTATGACCTTTTGAATTTCCCCAGAGCTTCCATTGTTCAATTTCGAGCTCTGATATATGATGCTCCTGAATCGGACTTCCGTGTGAAAAGTTATGACCATTTGAATTTCTCGAGATCTTCCATGGTTCAATTTCGGGCATCTCCATATGTGATGTGCCTTAATCGGACCTACGTGTGAAAGGTTATGACCATTTGAATTACTTGAGAGCTTCCGTTGTTTAATTTCGTGCGTGTCGATATCTGATGTGCCTGAATCAGACATCCGAGTGAAAAGTTATGACAATTTCAATTTCTCGAGAGCTTCCGTTGTTCAATTTCGAGCGTCTCGATATGTGATGTTCATGAATCGGACCTCCGTGTGATAACCCACCATTTGAATTTCTTGAAAGCTTCCGTTGTTCAATTTTGAGTGTCTCAATATGTGATGTGCCTGAATCGGACCTCCGTGTGAAAATTTATGACAATTTGAATTTCTCGAAATCTTCTGCTGTTCAATTTTGAGTGTCTCCATATGTGATGTGCCTGAATCGGACCACCGTGTGAAAAGTTATGACCATTTGAATTTCTCGAGAGATTTTGTTGTTCCATTTCGAGCATCTCGATATATGATGCGTCTGAATCGGACATCCGAGGGAAAATTTATGATCTTTTAAATTTCTTGAGAGCTTCCGTTGTTCAATTTCGACCGTCTCGATATATTATGCGCCTGAATAGGACATTCGAGTGAAAAGTTATGACCATTCCAATTTCTCGAGAGCTTCCGTTGTTCAATTTCGGGCGTCTCCATATGTGATGTGCTTGAATCGGACCTCCGTGTGAAAAGTTATGACCATTTGAATTTCTCGAGAGGTTCCGTTGTTAAATTTCTAGCGTCTCGATATCTGATGTGCTTGAATCAGACATTCGAGTGGAAAGTTATGACCTTTTGAATTTCTCGAGAGCTTCCGTTGTTCAATTTCGAGCGTCTCAATATGTGATGTGCCTGAATCAGACATCCGAATGAAAAGTTATGACAATTTTAATTTCTCGAGAGCTTCCGTTGTTCAATGTCGAGCGTCTCGATATGTGATGTTCCTGAATCGGACCTCCGTGTGAAAAGTTATGACCATTTGAATTTCCCGAGAGATTTTGTTGTTCCCTTTCGAGCATCTCGATATATGATCCGTCTGAATCGGACATCCGAGTTAAAATTTATGATCATTTAAATTTCTCGAGAGCTTCCGTTGTTCAATTTTGAGCGTCTCGATATATTATGCGCCTGAATCGGACATCCGAGTGAAAAGTTATGACCATTTCAATTTCTCGAGAGCTTCCGTTGTTCAATTTCGAGCATCCCCATATGTGATGTTCTTGAATCGGACCTCCGTGTGAAAAGTTATGACCATTTGAATTTCTCGTGAGGTTCCGTTGTTTAATTTCGAGCGTCTCGATATGTGATGTTCCTGAATCGGACCTCCGTGTGATAACCTATGACCATTTGAATTTCTCGAAAGCTTCCGTTGTTCAATTTTGAGCATCTCAATATGTGATGTGCCTGAATCGGACAGCTGAGTGAAAAGTTATGACCATTTGAATTTCTCGAGATCTTCTGTTGTTCAATTTTGAGTGTCTCAATATGTGACGTGCCTAAATCGGACCTCAATGTGAAAATTTATGACAATATGAATTTCTCGAAATCTTCTGCTGTTCAATTTTGAGTGTCTCCATATGTGATGTTCCTGAATCGGACCTCCGTGTGAAAAGTTATGACCATTTGAATTTCTCGAGAGAATTTGTTGTTCCATTTCGAGCATCTCGATATATGATGCGTCTGAATCGGACATCCGAGTGAAAATTTATGATCATTTAAATTTCCCGAGAGCTTCCGTTGTTCAATTTCGAGCATCCCCATATGTGATGTTCTTGAATCGGACCTCCGTATGAAAAGTTATGACCATTTGAATTTCTCGTGAGGTTCCGTTGTTTAATTTCGAGCGTCTCGATATCTGATTTTCCTGAATCGGACATCCGAGTGAAAAGTTATGACAATTTTAATTTCTCGAGAGTTTCAACTGTTCAATTTCGAGCATCTCGATATATGATGCGGCTGAATAGGACATTCGAGTTAAAATTTATGATCATTTAAATTTCTCGAGAGCTTCCGTTGTTCAATTTCGAGCGTCTCGATATGTGATATTCCCGAATCGGACCTCCTTGTGATAACTTATGACCATTTGAATTTCTCGAAAGCTTCCGTTGTTCAATTTCGAGCGTCTCAATATGTGATGTGCCTGAATCGGACATCCGAGTGTAAAGTTATGACAATTTAAATTTCTCGAGAGCTTCCGTTGTTCAATTTCGAGCGTCTCGATATATGATTCGCCTGAATCACACCTCCGTGTGAAAAGTTATGACCATTTGAATTTCTCGAGATCTTACGCGTTTCAATTTCGGGCAACTCCATATGTGATGTGCTTGAATCGGACATCCGAGTGAAAAGTTATGACAATTTTAATTTCTCGAGAGCTTCCGTTGTTCAATTTCGAGCTCTGATATATGATGCTCCTGAATCGGACCTCCGTGTGAAAAGTTAAGACCATTTGAATTTCTCGAGATCTTCCGTGGTTCAATTTCGGGCATCTTCATATGTGATGTGCCTGAATCGGACCTCCGTGTGAAAAGTTATGACAATTTTAATTTCTCGAGAGCTTCCGTTGTTCAATTTCGAGCTCTGATATATGATGCTCTTGAATCGGACTTCCGTGTGAAAAGTTATGACCATTTGAATTTCTCGAGATCTTCCGTTGTTCAATTTTAAGTGTCTCCAAATGTGATGTGCCTGAATCGGACCTCCGTGTGAAAGGTTATGACCATTTGAATTTCTTGAGAGCTTCCGTTGTTTAATTTCATGCGTCTCGATATCTGATGTGCCTGAATCAGACATCCGAGTGAAAAGTTATGACAATTTCAATTTCTCGAGAGCTTCCGTTGTTCAATTTCTAGCATCTCGATATGTGATGTTATAGAATCGGACCTCCGTGTGATAACCTATGACCATTTGAATTTCTCGAAAGCTTCCGTTGTTCAATTTCGAGCATCTCAATATGTGATGTGCCTGAATCGGACCTCCGTGTTTAAAGTTATGACCATTTGAATTTCTCGAGATCTTTTGTTGTTTAATTTTGAGTGTCTTCATATGTGATGTGCCTGAATCGGACCACCGTGTGAAAAGTTATGACCATTTGAATTTCTCGTAATCTTCTGTTGTTCAATTTTGAGTGTCTCCATATGTGATTTGCCTGAATCGGTCCACCGTGTGTAAAGTTATGACCATTTGAATTTCTCGAGAGCTTCTGTTGTTCAATTTCGAGGGTCTCAATAAGTGATGTGCCTGAATCGAACATCCGAGTGAAAAGTTATGACAATTTTAATTTCTTGAGAGCTTCCATTGTTCAATTTCGAGTGTCTCGATATATTATGCGCCTGAATCGGAAATCCGAGAGAAAAGTTATGACCATTTAAATTTCTCGAGAGCTTCCGTTGTTCAATTTCGAGCGTCTCGATATATAATGCGCCTCAATCGGACATCCGAGTGAAAAGTTATGACAATTTCAATTTCTCGAGAGCTTCCGTTGTTCAATTTTGAGCGTCTCGATATATGATGCGCCTGAATCGGACCTCCGTGTGAAAAGTTATGACCATTTGAATTTCTTGATATCTTCCGTGGTTCAATTTCGGGCGTCTCCATATGTAATGTGCCTGAATCGGACCTCCGTGTGAAAAGTTATGACCATTTGAATTCTCGAGAGCTTCCGTTGTTTAATTTCGAGCGTCTCGGTATGTGATGTGCCAGAATTGGACATCCGAGTGAAAAGTAATGACAATTTTTATTTCTTGGGAGCTTCCATTAATCAATAACCAATGTCTTGATAAATTATGCACCTGAATCGGAACTCTAAGTGAAAAGTTATGACCATTTAAATTTCTCGAGAGCTTCCGTTGTTCAATTTCGAGCGTCTCGATATATCGTGTGCCTGAATCGGACCTCCGTGTGAAAACTTATGACCATTTAAATTTGTCGAGAGCATCATTTCTTCAATTACGAATGTCTCGATATATTATGCACCTGAATCGGAAATCCGAGTGAAAAGTTATGACCAATTTAATTTCTCGAGAGCTTCCGTTGTTCAATTTCGAGCATCTCGATATATGATACGCCGAATCGAACCTCCGTGTGACAAGTTATGACAATTTAAATTTCTCGATATCTTCCTTTGTTCAATTTCGAACGTCTCGATATGTGATGTTCCTGAATCGGACCTCTGTGTGAAAAGTTATGACCATTTGAATTTCTTGAGAGCTTCTGTTGTTCAATTTCGAGCGTCTCAATATCTGATGTGCCTGAATCGGACATCCGAGTTAAAAGTAATGACAATTTTAATTTCTGGGGAGCTTCCATTGTTCAATAACCAATGTCTCGATATATTATGCACCTGAACCGCAAATCTGAGTGAAAAGTTATGACCATTTAAATTCTCGCAAGCTTCTGTTGTTCAATTTCGAGCGTCTCGATATATTATGCGCCTGAATCGAACATACGAGTGAAAAGTTATGAGCATTTGAATTTCTTGAGAGCTTACGTTGTTCAATTTCGAGCGTCTCGATATGTGATGTTCCTGAATCGGTCCACCGTGTGTATAGTTATGACCATTTGAATTTCACGAGAGCTTTTGTTGTTCAATTTCGAGGGTCTCAATATGTGATGTGCCTCGAACATCCGAGTGAAAAGTTATGACAATTTAAATTTCTAGAGAGCTTCCATTGTTCAATTTCGAGCGTCTCGATATATTATGCGCCTGAATCGGACATCCGAGTGAAAAGTTATAACCATAAAAATTTCTTAAGTGCTTCCATTGTTCAATTTCGAGCGTCTCGATATATTATGCGCTTGATTCGGACATCCGAGTGAAAATTTATGACCATTTGAATTTCTCGAGAGCATCCGTTGTTCAATAACCAACGCCTCGATATACTATGCAGCTGAATCGGACTTCCGTATTGATGTGAACCTTACGGGGCGGATCGCTTGATACAGGCTGTAGAGCTTTTGGATGACGCCACTTCCGGTGAAGGAAGATAAGTCAGGGTAGACGCCACTTCCAGTGAAGGAAGATAAGTCTGGGTAGACGCCACTTCCAATGAAGGAAGATAAGTCTGGGTAGACGCCACTTCCGGTGAAGGAAGATAAGTCTGGGTAGACGCCACAAGGATTACCTTGATAAGTCTGATAATTGGTTCAACAAGGAACCCAGAGAGAAACTCTCACCCAATTTTATCAAAATGCCAAAAGTTTTTTTTATTGAAAACAAAAACAAATACTTATAGTGTATCTAAACAAATAGATAAAAATAGACATGGGCCTTCTAAACAGTTTGGGCCAAAATTACAATAAATAAAAATTATAACTAAAAACTTATTTAACTTGGGCCTTCAAATTAGTTTGGGCCTTCAGCAACAATTAATAGTCTTGATAGTGTCTCTGTCTCTGGGCCTTCATCCTTCTCCACTTGGGCCTTCATCCTTCTCCACTCGGGGGCTTTGTCCTTCTCCACTTGGGCCTTCGTCCTTCTCCACTTGGGCCTTTAGCCTGTATTTGGCCAGTTTCATGATTCTCATCATTCCCTCCTTCTTGGAAAACATTTGTCCTCAAATGTTCAGGATCATCACCGTGTTCAAGTACCACTTCCTTCCTTTCCTTGTGGGCTTGCTTGACATAGCTTTCGTTCTTCTTTGCAATTTGCACCTTTACTTGGTCATACAATCTTTTCACATACTCAACTTTGGCATGTGCATCCTTACGTTGAGTGTCTTGGGGATTGCTTTTGTAAGTTGGCCTGTTAGGCAATGAAGCTCCGGGGAGGAGATCAACTTGATGTTCTATGCCTCTTGAAGGTGGTAGTCCATGAGGAATCTCCTTAGGAAAGACATTTTTAAATTCCTGCAATAATGGTTGAACACTAGGAGGAATAGAAATAGTAAACTCATTAGAATTATCAGTAGAAATTTTACTGTCTTTGCAATACTGTAGATTGAGTGGTTCATGAGCAGGTAACACTTTCCTCACTTCACTCGCCTCTGCATAATAATTAAATTTTCTCTCATGTGTATCACTCTTTTCCTCGGGTGTATCACTCTTCTTTTTCATATTCCTTTGTGGTGCCTCACTATTTTCTTTCTCTTGTTCTCTCTTTTCTCCCACTCTGATTTGGTCATCACACACTTCTCTAGGGGATAGAGGTTTAAGAGTAAATGAGGAAGATTTGGCTATTCGTCTGTAGGGCTTTTCTTTGTTACGGTTCAACAAACGTTGCATTTGTGTAGTCCACGCGTCCAGAAATAAGCGTTGAGATTCGTCCAGTTGATGATATACACCACCATTGTCACCAGCTCTTGCCATGATTAAGGAACAAAGAATTTTGCAGTAAATTAAAAAAAAATTCAGGACCTCACCACACTCTACTCACGTGTTTCTCTCTTTGATGGTAGTTCACTCGTGTTTGATGCTCTCAATATAGGCTTTTGTGTGATGTTTTCACTCTTGCCTTTTACCACTCACTCCCTCTTAAGTTCCTGGATGGATCGAATTAGACACACAAGGTAATATATAATAAAAGAAAAGACAATATAATTATCAGAGTAACAGATTTGATTTGGGATAACAACTTGGACTTGATTTGGATAGCAGCAGATTGGATTTGATTTGGATAACAGATTATATTTGGATAACAAATCTGATTTGGATAAAAAAATTTGATTTGATTTGATTTGGATAATAGATCAGATTTGGATAACAAATTAGATTTAATTTGGATAACAGATATGATAACAAATAAGATAACAGATAGGATAACAGATAAGATAACAGATATGACAACTAAACTTCAAATGCTCATAACTTTTGCTACGGTTGTCTGTTTGAGGCCCACTATATATCAAAACGCTCAGAATTCAGAGGAGAATCTAGATAAGGGGATTTGTTCCACGATTTTCTTTCAAAAAAAACACCTCTAAATGCCTCAATTTCGTGTTCAAAGATCAAACACCCACTTTTTTTTTCAAATTTTTTTTGCAATTTTTTTTTTTGACACAGTGTGAAAGACACAAGAAACAAGAACAAGAACGTGACAAAGACACAAACAAGAATGCAACAAGACGCAAACTAGAAAACAAATAATAGAACAAGAACAAAACACGAACCTGGACAAATTACAAAGGAAAATAATAGGATAGGATAGAACCTGTATCAAGAGCCAAAGCTCTGATACCAGATGATGTGAATCTTACGGGGCGGGTCACTTGATACAGGCTGTAGAGTTTTTTTGGATGACGCCACTTCCGGTGAAGGAAGATAAGTCAGGGTAGACGCCACTTCCGGTTAAGGAAGATAAGTCTGGGCAGACGCCACTTCCGGTTAAGGAAGATAAGTCTGGGTAGACGCCACTTCCGGTTAAGGAAGATAAGTCTGGGTAGACGCCACAAGGATTACCTTGATAAGTCTGATAATTGGTTCAACCAGGAACCTAGAGAGAAACTCTCACCCAAATTTTGTCAAATGCCAAAAGTTTTTTTTTATTGAAAATAAAAACAAATACTTATAGTGTATCTAAACAAATAGATAAAAATAGACATGGGCCTTCTAAACAGTTTGGGCCAAAATTACAATAAATAAAAATTATAACTAAAAACTTATTTAACTTGGGCCTTCAAATTAGTTTGGGCCTTCAGCAACAATTAATAGTCTTGATAGTGTCTCTGTCTCTGGGCCTTCATCCTTCTCCACTTGGGCCTTCATCCTTCTCCACTCGGGGGCTTTGTCCTTCTCCACTTGGGCCTTCGTCCTTCTCCACTTGGGCCTTTAGCCTGTATTTGGCCAGTTTCATGATTCTCATCATAACCTTTCACACGTAGGTCCGATTAAGGCACATCACATATGGAGATGCCCGAAATTGAACCATGGAAGATCTCGAGAAATTCAAATGGTCATAACTTTTCACACGGAGGTCCGATTCAGGAGCATCATATATCAGAGCTCGAAATTGAACAACGGAAGCTCTGGAGAAATTCAAAAGGTCATAACTTTCCACTCGGATGTTCTATTTAGGCACATCAGATATCGAGACGCTCGAAATTAAACAACGGAACCTCTCGAGAAATTCAAATGGTCATAACTTTTAACACGGAGGTCCGATTCAAGCACATCACATATGGAGACGCCCGAAATTGAACAACGGAAGCTCTCAAGAAATTGAAATGGTCATAACTTTTCACTCGAATGTCCGATTCAGGCGCATAATATATCGAGACGCTCGAAATTGAACAACGGAAGCTCTCAAGAAATTTATATGATCATAAATTTTCACTCGGATCTCCGATTCAGATGCAACATATATCGAGATGCTCGAAAGGGAACCACAAAATCTCTCGAGAAATTCAAATGGTCATAGGTTATCACACGAAGGTCCGATTCAGGCACATCACATATTGAGATGCTCAAAATTGAACAACGGAAGCTTTCGAGAAATTCAAAGGGTCATAGGTTATCACACGAAGGTCCGATTCAGGAACATCACATATCGAGATGCTCGAAATTGAACAACGGAAGCTCTCGAGAAATTCAAATTGTCATAACTTTTCACTCGGATGTCCGTTTCAAGCACATCACATATGGAGACGCCCGAAATTGAACCACGGAAGATCTCGAGAAATTCAAATTGTCATAACTTTTCACATGGAGGTTCGATTGAAGCACATCACATATGGAGACGCTCGAAATTGAACAACGGAAGCTCTCAAGAAATTGAAATGGTCATAACTTTTCACTCGAATTTCCGATTCAGGCGCATAATATATTGAGACGCTCGAAATTGAACCACAGAAGCTCTCGAGAAATTGAAATTGTCATAACGTTTCACTCGGATATCCGATTCAAGCACATCACATATGGAGACGCCCGAAATTGAACCACGAAAGATATCAAGAAATTCAAATGGTCATAACTTTTCACACGGAGGTCCGATTCAAGCACATCACATATGGAGACGCCCGAAATTGAACCACAGAAGATCTCGAGAAATTCAAATGGTTATAAGTTATCACACGGAGGTCCAACTCAGGAACATCACATATCAAGACGCTCAAAATTGAACAACGGAAGCTCTGGAGAAATTCAAAAGGTCATAACTTTCCACTCGGATGTTCGATTCAGGCACATCAGATATCGAGACGCTCGAAATTAAACAACGGAACCTCTCGAGAAATTCAAAAGGTCATAACTTTCCACTCGGATGTTCGATTCAGGCACATCAGATATCGAGACGCTCGAAATTAAACAACGGAACCTCTCGAGAAATTCAAAAGGTCATAACTTTCCACTCGGATGTTCGATTCAGGCACATCAGATATCGAGACGCTCGAAATTAAACATCGGAACCTCTCGAGAAATTCAAATGGTCATAACTTTTCACTCGGATGTCCGATTCAGACGCATCATATATCGAGATGCTCGAAATGGAACAACAAAATCTCTCGAGAAATTCAAATGGTCATAACTTTTCACACGGAGGTCCGATTGAGGCACATCACATATGGAGACACTCAAAATTGAACAGCAGAAGATTTCGAGAAATTCAAATGGTCATAAATTTTAACACGGAGGTCCGATTCAAGCACATCACATATGAAGACACTCAAAATTGAACAACAGAAGATCTCGAGAAATTCAAATGGTCATAACTTTTCACACGGAGGTCCGATTTAGGCACATCACATATTGAGATGCTCGAAATTGAACAACGGAAGCTTTCGAGAAATTCAAATGGTCATAGTTTATCACACGGAGGTCCGATTCAGGAACATCACATATCGAGACGCTCGAAATTGAACAACCGTAGCTCTCGAGAAATTGAAATTGTCATAACTTTTCACTCGGATGTCCGATTCAAGCACATCACATATGGAGACGCCCGAAATTGAACCATGGAAGATCACGAGAAATTCAAATGGTCATAACTTTTCACACGGAGGTCCGATTCAGGCACATCACATATGGAGACGCCCGAAATTGAACCACGGAAGATCTCGAGAAATTCAAATGGTCATAAGTTATCATACGGAGGTCCGATTCAGGAACATCACATATCGAGACGCTCGAAATTGAACAACGGAAGCTCTGGAGAAATTCAAAAGGTCATAACTTTCCACTCGGATGTTCGATTCAGGCACATCAGATATTGAGACGCTCGAAATTAAACATCGGAACCTCTCGAGAAATTCAAATGGTCATAACTTTTCACACGGAGGTTCAATTCAAGCACATCGCATATGGAGACGCTCGAAATTGAACAACGGAAGCTCTCAAGAAATTGAAATGTTCATAACTTTTCACTCGAATGTCCGATTCAGGCGCATAATATATCGAGACGCTCGAAATTGAACCACAGAAGCTCTCGAGAAATTGAAATTGTCATAACTTTTCACTCAGATGTCCGATTCAAGCACATCACATATGGAGACGCCCGAAATTGAACCACGGAAGATCTCGAGAAATTCAAATGGACATAACTTTTCACACGGAGGTCCAATTCAAGCACATCACATATGGAGACGCCCGAAATTGAACCACGAAAGATCTCGAGCAATTCAAATGGTCATAAGTTATCACACGGAGGTCCGATTCAGGAACATCACATATCGAGACGCTCAAAATTGAACAACGGAAGCTCTGGAGAAATTGAAATTGTCCCAACTTTTCACTCGGATGTCCGATTCAGGCACATCAGATATCGAGACGCTCGAAATTAAACAACGGAAGCTCTAGAGAAGTTCAAATGGTCATAAATTTTCTTACGGAGGTCCGATTCAGGCACATGACATATGGAGATGCCCGAAATTGAACCACGGAAGATCTCGAGAAATTCAAATGGTCATAACTTGATGGAAGCTTGCTTGTGGAGCTTCTATGGAGGCTGGATCTTTGAGCTTCAATGATGTCCTTCAATGGTGATTTTTCACCATGGAGATGGAGCGGAAGGCAAAGGAGAAGAGGATAGGGGAGGCACCATCCACTAGGGAATAAGCCAAGGAAGAAGGAGCTTCACCACCAAGAATTGCCTTGGATAAGAAGCTTGAAGAGGATGCTTTAATGGAGGAAAAGAAAGAGAGAAGGGGGGAGCACGAAATTGAAGGAATAAAAAAGGGAAAGAAGTGGAACTTTGAAGTGTATCTCATAAAACTTTCATTCATCAAAGTTACAACAAGTGTTACACATGCTTCTATTTATAGACTAGGTAGCTTCCTTGAGAAGCTTTCTTGAGAAAACTTCCTTGAGAAGCTTCATTGAGAAAACTTCCTTGAGAAGCTAGAGCTTAGCTACACACACCCCTCTCATAACTAAGCTCACCTCCTTGAGAAACTTCCTTAAGAAGATTCCTAAAGAAGTTAGAGCTTAGCTACACATACCTCTCTAATAGCTAAGCTCACCTCCTTGAGATGAGAAACTAGAACTTAGCTACACACCCCCTATAATAGCTAAGCAAACCCCCATGACAAAAAACATGAAAATACAAAAAAAAGTTCTTACTACAAAGACTACTCAAAATGCCCCGAAATACAAGGCTAAAACCCTATACTACTAGAATGGCCAAAATACAAGGCCCAAACGAAGGAAAAACCTATTCTAATATTTACAAAGATAAGCGGGATCATACTTAGCCCATGGGCTCGAAATCTACCCTAAGGCTCATGAGAACCCTAGGGCCTACCCTTGGATCTCCAGCCCAATCTACTTGGAGTCTTCTACCCAATGCCCTTGCGGGATAGGATTGCATCATTCCCTCCACCTTGGAAAGGATTTGACCTCAAATCCCAAGATTTTTCATACTTTGGGCTCCTTCCCTCAACACCTGTAAAAAGAACAAAAACATATGTATTAGTGGTGTTTGGTATATTGAAGTAAGGTAAGGTCTGAAAACCCATTTCCTGGGCATCTTCCGATGAAGGAACATGGTTTCTCACCAACTCAATGAGTGGTGCTACAAGTATTGAAAAATATGGGACAAACCTTTTGTAAAAGTTTGTTAAGTCATGGAAGCCCCAAAATTTTCTCATACTTGGTGGAGTGGGCCACTCAGGAATGACCTTTATTCTCTTAGGGTTCATGGGAACCCCTTGATCACTATTTGAAAAATTAAGAAAAGTAACGCAATAAAATATGCCTTTTTCTGTATTTTCATATTGATTATTCCTACCAAAAAGTATGACAAACCTAAGGTGTCCCATATGAGTACCTAAGTTTGTATTGAAACTAAAAATAAGAACAAACCTACCTAATGAGTCCCTATGTACACACACCATGAAGATGTTAGGTGTACGAGTGATTTTACAAAAGAGGGTTGCACCACTCAAAACATTCATCATACCACCTATTTTAGGGACTCGGTGCCTAATAATACCTATTTTGGGCACCAACAAAGCACAAGGATTTAAGCTCTTGCGAACCAAACCCTCATCCAACAACTTCTTGACTTGAGGAATAAACTCAAGCCCAAGAGGTGTGGCAATGCTAGCAAGTGCCTTTTTACAAAAGAGAAAATGTGGAGGTTGTCTAAGAGGGAAAGTTTCTTTAATGTTTGTCTTTATTGTAAAATGAGTTTCCTTCTTAGCTAAACTCTTGGAGGAGACACTTACCTCCTTACACTTCTCTTTAACCACTAATGGTTGTCCTTCTTCTTGGGGGTAGATTTCTTCACTAGATTCTTCCCCTTTTGCTTTTTCACTTTCACTAGAGGAAGGTGAAGTAGTAGCCTCATCTTGGCTACTATAAATGTCTTGGCCCCTCATAATCATGGTTTTTGTGGTGGGGCATTGAGAAGTAATGTGTCCTCTTCCAAGACATTTAAAACACTTTATAGAGCTAGTTTTCTCTTGCATACTAGCCTTAGGGGCTTGCTTTTCTATTGTCTTCCCCTTATAATCTTTGGGCTTAGAAGGTGTCACCCCTAAGATGCCTTGACCTTGGTCTTTCTTTGGATAAGAGTGAGAGCCATAAGATTTTGAGGTAGACTTCTTTTTAAGTTGTTGCTCTACCCTTATTTCCCAATCTAAGTTAGCCTCTACATTGTCCTTCCCATGGAAGTATGAGAGTTTAATGTTAGCCTCTTGAGGCTTTCTTTCCTTTTCTCTTCTATGGGAGTGAGGTCTAAGATGTGACTTATGCCTTCCTTCGTAATAGTCACTAAGTTCTTCACTTAGGCTTTTGCAAGAGTTATGACTACTATAGGAGGCATGTTTTTCTCTTTTCATTTCTTTCATTATTTTTCTTCTTTCTTCCTCTCTTATTTTCTTTCTTTCATCTTGACTTATTTCTTCCACTCTTTTTTTCCTTTTTCTTTTCTCTCTTATTTTTCTTTCCATAACTTGAGGGAACTCAACTCATCTAAGATTCTACATAAAGGGTCTTTATGACTAGTACCCTTGCCATTAACACTAGATGAATGATGACTCATGTTGGTTCCTAAGTTGTGGTTCTTTCTTGTTGGAGGTTTGAAAACAAAAGGTAAAAGAAACTATGGTTGAAACTAGCCAAATAAACACTAAAAGAGGTGTGAAAGATAAGGTAAAAGGAAAGCTATCTAGGCGGTTTGACAATGGAGGGTAAAGGAAATAAGCTATGAAAGTAAGCAAGAAATGTAAACTAGGCGAATCCTAAGAGTGTTTGGATGACCACATTCGAGGTTCCCAACAAAACACTCACTATCCTAAGGAAAAATTGCCTAAAATTATTACACACAAATGGAAGTTTGGTAACCTATTGGAGGCTCCCAACACACTTCCAATGAAAGGCCTTTTTGTTACAAAACTTGAAAGCAATGAAGGTAAGTAAATTCCAAATTACAAAATTACAAAACGGTCCTCAATTTTGGTGGTTGTTCTCTCTTTGGTGATTCACTCAATTTGGAGTGCTTCTTAGTCCAACAGCTCTTAAGGTGGTTGGCCCCTTGCTTCTGGACTCAAATTCTTTAAGGGATGGCACCAATCCTCCTTCCAATTTCCTATATGGCAACCCACAAACAAGGAAACAAAGAGACAAGCAATAACCAAAGACCAAAAAAAATGAAATGAAAGCTAAACCAATGGAGTTTTAACAAGACAATTTTTCAAGCATTATTCAACAATTAAAGCAATGAAAAGGACATAGAAGCAAGTTAGTACTCAAAGAGAAACTTAGAATGGCTCTAGAGTAGAGTAAAAAAAAACTGAATAAAAGACTCAACAAAACTCTAGCTTTGGCACTTGTCTTCACACTAATTTTGAATTGAAATTTCCAATTATAGAATAAATTTTGAGCCAAAACAACAAGCACCCTTCCCTTTCACCTTTTTTTTCTGGATACTGATTTTCCTGCCAACTTGTGTGATTTTTCGTATTTTTTTCTTTTATCCAAATCACTTGTTTCTTTTTTTATAACTTTTTTCCAGATGTCTAGAAAATTCAGTAAAAATTTCAGCTCAAAATTCGAAGTAACCAATTCTCAGTAATTTTTACAAGTTTGTATGTCCAAGCTGCCAGCACCAGCGATTTGTTTCTTTAAGCATGGTATATTGATTGCCTTGGGCTTACTTTCAACCTTCGTATGTATGTTGAACTCACTAGGATTGTTTACCACAGTTTTAGGAGTTCAATATTCACTTAGGATCAACATTTCAGCCAGCAATTCAATCACCAAAACTCAAATTCACAATAGACACAATCATAAAGAAACCTAAAAGTTCAAGAAAAGGTTCACAATCAAAGACTCTCTAAGAATTTTGCATGAACATGTTAAGGACTAATTAACATGAAAGATTTGACTCAAATCAAATAATAGGCTAAAAGAATTTCATACACTCATGAACAAATGAGTTAGACAAAGAAACAAGAAAATAAAATTCAGCACAACATAAGAAATCTTATGTGACAAATTTCATGACTAGACATGACTTCTATGAAGAAACTACAATAGGTGAACAAGTCACTCTAGATTTTTGAGGTTTTCTTCTACTTTAATATTTTTGTAAGAATTTTATGGTTTAGGTTTCAGCCACAAAAAATAACAAGATAAAACTCAAAGGGACTTAAACTCAACACAATTCATGGTTCAAGAACAAGAACAAGAAATTTGAACCATAGAAAATCAAATCTAGTTTCTATAGCAAGTTTAATCGGTGGAAACTCTAAAGAATCATGTTAACAACATTTAGACCAAGACATGAGAGGAGATACATGGAGAAAAATGAAGAAACAACAATGGAAGAGAAGGTAAAGAAAAAAAATTAATGGAGGTTTAAGGAGCACCTACTTGAAGCTCTTGTGCTCTGATTACCACTTGATGGAAGCTTGCTTGTGGAGCTTCTATGGAGGCTGGATCTTTGAGCTTCGATGAGGTCCTTCAATGGTGATTTTTCACCATGGAGATGCAGCGGAAGGCAAAGGAGAAGAGGATAGGGGAGGCACCATCCACTAGGGAATAAGCCAAGGAAGAAGGAGCTTCACCACCAAGAATTGCCTTGGATAAGAAGCTTGAAGAGGATGCTTTAATGGAGGAAAAGAAAGAGAGAAGGGAGGAGCACGAAATTGAAGGAATAAAAGAGGGAAAGAAGTGGAACTTTGAAGTGTATCTCATAAAACTTTCATTCATCAAAGTTACAACAAGTGTTACACATGCTTCTATTTATAGACTAGGTAGCTTCCTTGAGAAGCTTTCTTGAGAAAACTTCCTTGAGAAGCTTCTTTGAGAAAACTTCCTTGAGAAGCTAGAGCTTAGCTACACACACCCCTCTCATAACTAAGCTCACCTCCTTGAGAAGCTTCCTTAAGAAGATTCCTAAAGAAGCTAGAGCTTAGCTACACATACCTCTCTAATAGCTAAGCTCACCTCCTTGAGATGAGAAACTAGAACTTAGCTACACACCCCCTATAATAGCTAAGCTAACCCCCATGACAAAAAACATGAAAATACAAAAAAAAGTTCTTACTACAAAGACTACTCAAAATGCCCCGAAATACAAGGCTAAAACCCTATACTACTAGAATGGCCAAAATACAAGGCCCAAACGAAGGAAAAACCTATTCTAATATTTACAAAGATAAGCGCGATCATACTTAGCCCATGGGCTCGAAATCTACCCTAAGGCTCATGAGAACCCTAGGGCCTACCCTTGGATCTCCAGCCCAATCTACTTGGAGTCTTCTACCCAATGCCCTTGCGGGATAGGATTGCATCATAACTTTTGTCACGGAGGTCCGATTCAGGCACATCACATATGGAGACACTCAAAATTGAACAACCGAAAATCTCGAGAAATTCAAATGGTCATAACTTTTCACACGGAGGTCCGATTCAGGCACATCACATATTGAGACGCTCGAAATTGAACAACGGAAGCTTTCGAGAAATTCAAATGGTCATAAGTTATGACACGGAGGTCCGATTCAGGAACATCACATATCGAGAAGCTCGAAATTGAACAACGGAAGCTCTCGAGAAATTGAAATTGTCATAACTTTTCACTCGGATGTCCGATTCAGGCACATCAGATATCGAGACGCACGAAATTAAACAACGGAAGCTCTCGAGAAATTCAAATGGTCATAACTTTTCACACGGAGGTCCGATTCAGGCACATCACATATGGAGATGCCCGAAATTGAACCACAGAAGATCTCGAGAAATTCAAATGGTCATAACTTTTCACACGGAGGTCCGATTCAGGAGCATCATATATCAGAGCTCGAAATTGAACAATAGAAGCTCTCGAGAAATTAAAATTGTCATAACTTTTCACTCGGATGTCCGATTCAAGCACATCACATATGGAGACGCCCGAAATTGAACCACGGAAGATCTCAAGAAATTCAAATGGTCATAACTTTTCACACAGTGGTCCGATTCAAGCACATCATATATCGAGACGGTCGAAATTGAACAACGAAATCTCTCAAGAAATTCAAATGGTCATAAGTTATCACACGGACGTCCGATTCAGGAACATCACATATCGAGACGCTCGAAATTGAACAGCGGAAGTTCTTGAGAAATTGAAATTGTCACAACTTTTCACTCGGATGTCCGATTCAGGCACATCAGATATCGAGACGCTCGAAATTAAACAACGGAAGCTCTCGAGAAATTCAAATGGTCATAACTTTTCTCACGGAGGTCCGATTCAGGCACATCACATATGGAGACGCCCGAAATTGAACCACGGAAGATCTCGAGAAATTCAAATGGTCATAACTTTTCTCACGTTGGTCCGATTCAGGCACATCACATATGGAGACACTCAAAATTGAACAACCGAAAATCTCGAGAAATTCAAATGGTCATAACTTTTCACACGGAGGTCCGATTCAGGCACATCACATATTGAGACGCTCGAAATTGAACAACGGAAGCTTTCGAGAAATTCAAATGGTCATAAGTTATGACACGGAGGTCCGATTCAGGAACATCACATATCGAGAAGCTCGAAATTGAACAACGGAAGCTCTCGAGAAATTGAAATTGTCATAACTTTTCACTCGGATGTCCAATTCAGGCACATCAGATATCGAGACGCACGAAATTAAACAACGGAAGCTCTCGAGAAATTCAAATGGTCATCACTTTTCACACGGAGGTCCAATTCAGGCCAATCACATATGGAGATGCCCGAAATTGAACCACAGAAGATCTCGAGAAATTCAAATGGTCATAACTTTTCACACGGAGGTCCGATTCAGGAGCATCATATATCAGAGCTCGAAATTGAACAACAGAAGCTCTCGAGAAATTAAAATTGTCATAACTTTTCACTCGGATGTCCGATTCAAGCACATCACATATGGAGACGCCCGAAATTGAACCACGGAAGATCTCAAGAAATTCAAATGGACATAACTTTTCACACAGTGGTCCGATTCAAGCACATCATATATCGAGACGGTCGAAATTGAACAACGAAATCTCTCAAGAAATTCAAATGGTCATAAGTTATCACACGGACGTCCGATTCAGGAACATCACATATCGAGACGCTCGAAATTGAACAGCGGAAGCTCTTGAGAAATTGAAATTGTCACAACTTTTCACTCGGATGTCCGATTCAGGCACATCAGATATCGAGACGCTCGAAATTAAACAACGGAAGCTCTCGAGAAATTCAAATGGTCATAACTTTTCTCACGGAGGTCCGATTCAGGCACATCACATATAGAGACGCCCGAAATTGAACCACGGAAGATCTCGAGAAATTCAAATGGTCATAACTTTTCTCACGTTGGTACGATTCAGGTACATCACATATGGAGACACTCAAAATTGAACAACCGAAAATCTCGAGAAATTCAAATGGTCATAACTTTTCACACGGAGGTCCGATTCAGGCACATCACATATTGAGACGCTCGAAATTGAACAACGGAAGCTTTCAAGAAATTCAAATGGTCATAAGTTATGACACGGAGGTCCGATTCAGGAACATCACATATCGAGAAGCTCGAAATTGAACAACGGAAGCTCTCGAGAAATTGAAATTGTCATAACTTTTCACTCGGATGTCCGATTCAGGCACATCAGATATCGAGACGCACGAAATTAAACAACGGAAGCTCTCGAGAAATTCAAATGGTCATAACTTTTCACACGGAGGTCCGATTCAGGCACATCACATATGGAGATGCCCGAAATTGAACCACAGAAGATCTCGAGAAATTCAAATGGTCATAACTTTTCACACGGAGGTCCGATTCAGGAGCATCATATATCAGAGCTCGAAATTGAACAACAGAAGCTCTCGAGAAATTAAAATTGTCATAACTTTTCACTCGGATGTCCGATTCAAGCACATCACATATGGAGACGCCCGAAATTGAACCACGGAAGATCTCAAGAAATTCAAATGGTCATAACTTTTCACACAGTGGTCCGATTCAAGCACATCATATATCGAGACGGTCGAAATTGAACAACGAAATCTCTCAAGAAATTCAAATGGTCATAAGTTATCACACGGACGTCCGATTCAGGAACATCACATATCGAGACGCTCGAAATTGAACAGCGGAAGCTCTTGAGAAATTGAAATTGTCACAACTTTTCACTCGGATGTCCGATTCAGGCACATCAGATATCGAGACGCTCGAAATTAAACAACGGAAGCTCTCGAGAAATTCAAATGGTCATAACTTTTCTCATGGAGGTCCGATTCAGGCACATCACATATGGAGACGCCCGAAATTGAACCACGGAAGATCTCGAGAAATTCAAATGGTCATAACTTTTCTCACGCTGGTCCGATTCAGGCACATCACATATGGAGACACTCAAAATTGAACAACCGAAAATCTCGAGAAATTCAAATGGTCATAACTTTTCACACGGAGGTCCGATTCAGGCACATCACATATTGAGACGCTCGAAATTGAACAACGGAAGCTTTCGAGAAATTCAAACGGTCATAAGTTATCACACAGAGGTCTGATTCAGGAACATCACATATCGAGACGCCCGAAATTGAACAACGTAAGCTCTCGAGAAATTGAAATTGTCATAACTTTTCACTCGGATGTCCGATTCAAGGGCATAATACATCGAGACGCTCAAAATTGAACAACGGAAGCTCTCGAGAAATTAAAATTGTCATAACTTTTCACTCGGATGTCCGATTCAAGCACATCACATATGGAGTTGCCCGAAATTGAACCACGGAAGATCTCGAGAAATTCAAATCGTCATAACTTTTCAAACAGAGGTCCGATTCAAGCACATCATATATCGAGACGCCCGAAATTGAACAACGAAATCTCTCGAGAAATTCAAATGGTCATAAGTTATCACACGGTGGTCCGATTCAGGCACATCACATATGGAGACACTCAAAATTGAACAACGGAAGCTCTTGAGAAATTGAAATTGTCACAACTTTTCACTTGGAAGTCCGATTCAGGCACATCAGATATCGAGACGCTCGAAATTAAACAACGGAAGCTCTCGAGAAATTCATATGGTCATAACTTTTCTCACGGAGGTCCGATTCATGCACATCACATATGGAGACGCCCGAAATTGAACCACGAAAGATCTCGAGAAATTCAAATCGTCATAACTTTTCACACGGAGGTCCGATTCAAGCACATCATATATTGAAACGCCCGAAATTGAACAACGAAATCTCTCGAGAAATTCAAATGGTCATAAGTTATCACACAGAGGTCCGATTCAGGAACATCACATATCGAGACGCCCGAAATTGAACAACGGAAGCTCTTGAGAAATTGAAATTGTCACAACTTTTCACTCGGATGTCCGATTCAGGCACATTAGATATCGAGACGCTCGAAATTAAACAACGGAAGCTCTCGAGAAATTCAAATGGTCATTACTTTTCTCACGGAGGTCCGACTCAGGTACATCACATATGGAGACGCCCGAAATTATACCACAGAAGATATCGAGAAATTCATATGGTCATAACTTTTCTCACGGAGGTCCGATTCAGGCACATCACATATGGAGACACTCAAAATTGAAAAACCGAAAATCTCAAGAAATTCAAATGGTCATAACTTTTCACACGGAGGTCCGATTCAGGCACATCACATATAGAGACGCTCGAAAATGAACAACGGAAGCTTTCGAGAAATTCAAATGGTCAAAAGTTATCACACGGAGGTCCGATTCAGGAACATCACATATCTAGACGCTCGAAATTGAAAAACGGAAGCTCTCGAGAAATTGAAACTGTCATAACATTTCACTCGGATGGCCGATTTAGGCACATCAGATATCGATACGCACGAAATTAAACAACGGAAGCTCTCGAGAAATTCAAATGGTCATAACTTTTCACACGGAGGTCCGATTCAGGCACATCACATATGGAGATTCCCGAAATTGAACCACGGAAGATCTCGAGAAATTCAAATGGTCATAACTTTTCACACAGAGGTCCGATTCAGGAGCATCATATATCAGAGCTCGAAATTGAACAACGGAAGCTCTCGAGAAATTCAAATGGTCATTACTTTTCTCACGGAGGTCCGACTCAGGTACATCACATATGGAGACGCCCGAAATTATACCACAGAAGATATCGAGAAATTCATATGGTCATAACTTTTCTCACGGAGGTCCGATTCAGGCACATCACATATGGAGACACTCAAAATTGAACAACCGAAAATCTCAAGAAATTCAAATGGTCATAACTTTTCACACGGAGGTCCGATTCAGGCACATCACATATAGAGACGCTCGAAATTGAACAACGGAAGCTTTCGAGAAATTCAAATGGTCAAAAGTTATCACACGGACGTCCGATTCAGGAACATCACATATCGAGACGCTCGAAATTGAACAGCGGAAGCTCTTGAGAAATTGAAATTGTCACAACTTTTCACTCGGATGTCCGATTCAGGCACATCAGATATCGAGACGCTCGAAATTAAACAACGGAAGCTCTCGAGAAATTCAAATGGTCATAACTTTTCTCACGGAGGTCCGATTCAGGCACATCACATATGGAGACGCCCGAAATTGAACCACGGAAGATCTCGAGAAATTCAAATGGTCATAACTTTTCTCACGTTGGTCCGATTCAGGTACATCACATATGGAGACACTCAAAATTGAACAACCGAAAATCTCGAGAAATTCAAATGGTCATAACTTTTCACACGGAGGTCCGATTCAGGCACATCACATACTGAGACGCTCGAAATTGAACAACGGAAGCTTTCAAGAAATTCAAATGGTCATAAGTTATGACACGGAGGTCCGATTCAGGAACATCACATATCGAGAAGCTCGAAATTGAACAACGGAAGCTCTCGAGAAATTGAAATTGTCATAACTTTTCACTCGGATGTCCGATTCAGGCACATCAGATATCGAGACGCACGAAATTAAACAACGGAAGCTCTCGAGAAATTCAAATGGTCATAACTTTTCACACGGAGGTCCGATTCAGGCACATCACATATGGAGATGCCCGAAATTGAACCACAGAAGATCTCGAGAAATTCAAATGGTCATAACTTTTCACACGGAGGTCCGATTCAGGAGCATCATATATCAGAGCTCGAAATTGAACAACAGAAGCTCTCGAGAAATTAAAATTGTCATAACTTTTCACTCGGATGTCCGATTCAAGCACATCACATATGGAGACGCCCGAAATTGAACCACGGAAGATCTCAAGAAATTCAAATGGTCATAACTTTTCACACAGTGGTCCGATTCAAGCACATCATATATCGAGACGGTCGAAATTGAACAACAAAATCTCTCAAGAAATTCAAATGGTCATAAGTTATCACACGGACGTCCGATTCAGGAACATCACATATCGAGACGCTCGAAATTGAAAAATTGAAGCTCTCGAGAAATTCAAAATTGTCATAACTTTACACTCGGATGTCCGGTTCAGGCTCATCAGATATCGAGACGCTCGAAATTGAACAACGGAAGCTCTCGAGAAATTAAAATTGTCATAACTTTTCACACCGAGGTCCGATTGAGGCACATCACATATGGAGACGCCCGAAATTAAACCACGGAAGATCTCGAGAAATTCAAATGGTCATAACTTTTCTCACGGAGGTCCGATTCATCACATCACATATGGAGACGCCCGAAATTGAACCACGAAAGATCTCGAGAAATTCAAATCGTCATAACTTTTCACACGGAGGTCCGATTCAAGCACATCATATATTGAAACGCCCGAAATTGAACAACGAAATCTCTCGAGAAATTCAAATGGTCATAAGTTATCACACAGAGGTCCGATTCAGGAACATCACATATCGAGACGCCCGAAATTGAACAACGGAAGCTCTTGAGAAATTGAAATTGTCACAACTTTTTACTCGGATGTCCGATTCAGGCACATTAGATATCGAGACGCTCGAAATTAAACAACGGAAGCTCTCGAGAAATTCAAATGGTCATTACTTTTCTCACGGAGGTCCGACTCAGGTACATCACATATGGAGACGCCCGAAATTATACCACAGAAGATATCGAGAAATTCATATGGTCATAACTTTTCTCACGGAGGTCCGATTCAGGCACATCACATATGGAGACACTCAAAATTGAACAACCGAAAATCTCAAGAAATTCAAATGGTCATAACTTTTCACACGGAGGTCCGATTCAGGCACATCACATATAGAGACGCTCGAAATTGAACAACGGAAGCTTTCGAGAAATTCAAATGGTCAAAAGTTATCACACGGAGGTCCGATTCAGGAACATCACATATCTGGACGCTCGAAATTGAAAAACGGAAGCTCTCGAGAAATTGAAATTGTCATAACATTTCACTCGGATGGCCGATTTAGGCACATCAGATATCGATACGCACGAAATTAAACAACGGAAGCTCTCGAGAAATTCAAATGGTCATAACTTTTCACACGGAGGTCCGATTCAGGCACATCACATATGGAGATTCCCGAAATTGAACCACGGAAGATCTCGAGAAATTCAAATGGTCATAACTTTTCACACAGAGGTCCGATTCAGGAGCATCATATATCAGAGCTCGAAATTGAACAACGGAAGCTCTCGAGAAATTGAAATTGTCATAACTTTTCACTCGGATGTCCGATTCAGGCACATCAGATATCGAGACGCACGAAATTAAACAACGGAAGCTCTCGAGAAATTCAAATGGTCATAACTTTTCTCACGGAGGTCCGATTCAGGCACATCACATATGGAGACGCCCGAAATTGAACCACGGAAGATCTCGAGAAATTCAAATGGTCATAACTTTTCTCACGTTGGTCCGATTCAGGTACATCACATATGGAGACGCCCGAAATTCAACCACGGAAGATCTCGAGAAATTCCAATGGTCATAACTTTTCACACGGAGGTCCTATTCAGGCACATCACATATGGAGACGCCCGAAATTGAACCACGGAAGATCTCGAGAAATTCAAATGGTCATAACTTTTCACACGGAGGTCCGATTCAGGCACATCACATATTCAGACGCTCAAAATTGATTAACGGAAGCTCTTGAGAAATTGAAATTACCAAAACTTTTCACTCGGATGTCCGATTCAGGCACATTTGATATAAAGACGCTCGAAATTAAACAACAGAAGCTCTCGAGAAATTCAAATGGTCATAACTTTTCTCACGGAGGTCCGATTCAGGCGCATCACATATGGAGACGCCCGAAATTGAACCACGGAAGATCTCGAGAAATTCAAATGGTCATAACTTTTCACACGGAGGTCCGTTTCAGGCACATCACATATTTAGACGCTCGAAATTGAACAACGGAAGCTTTCGAGAAATTCACATGGTCATAAGTTATCACACGGAGGTCCGATTCAGGAACATCACATATCGAGACGCTCAAAATTGAACAACGGATGCTGTTGAGAAATTGAAATTGTCACAACTTTTCACTCGGATGTCTGATTCAGGCACATTAGCTATCGAGACGCTCGAAATTAAACTACGGAAGCTCTCGAAAAATTCAAATGGTCATAACTTTTCTCGCGGAGGTCCATTTCAGGCGCATCACATATGGAGACGCCCGAAATTGAACCACGGAAGATCTCGAGAAATTCAAATGGTCATAACTTTTCTCACGGAGGTCCCATTCAGGCACATCACATATGGAGACACTCAAAATTGAACAACCGAAAATCTCGAGAAATTCAAATGGTCATAACTTTTCACACGGAGGTCCGATTCAGGCACATCACATATTGAGACGCTCGAAATTGAACAACGGAAGCTTTCGAGAAATTCACATGGTCATAAGTTATCACACGGAGGTCCGATTCAGGAACATCACATATCGAGACACTCGAAATTGAAAAACAGAAGCTCTCGACAAATTGAAATTGTCATAACTTTTCACTCGGATGTCCGATTCAGGCACATCAGATATCGAGACACACGAAATTAAACAACGGAAGCTGTCGAGAAATTCAAATGGTCATAACTTTTCACTCGGATGTCCGATTCAAGCACATCACATATGGAGACGCCCAAAATTAAACCACGGAAGATCTCGAGAAATTCAAATCGTCATAACTTTTCACACGGAGGTCCGATTCAGGCACATCACATATTGAAACGCTCGAAATTGAACAACGGAAGCTTTCGAGAAATTGACATGGTCATAAGTTATCACACGGAGGTCCGATTCAGGAACATCACATATCGAGACTCTCAAAATTGAACAACGGAAGCTGTTGAGAAATTGAAATTGTCACAACTTTTCACTCGGATGTTCGATTCAGGCACATTAGATATCGAGACGCTCGAAATTAAACTATGGAAGCTCTCGAGAAATTCGAATGGTCATAACTTTTCACTCGGATGTCCGATTCAGGCACATCAGATATCGAGACACACGAAATTAAACAACGGAAGCTGTCGAGAAATTCAAATGGTCATAACTTTTCACAGGGAGGTCCGATTGAGGCACATCACATATGGAGACGCCCGAAATTGAACCACGGAAGATCTCGAGAAATTCAAATGGTCATAACTTTTCACACGGAGGTCCGATTCAGGCACATCACATATTGAGACGCTCAAAATTGAACAATGGAAGCTCTTGAGAAATTGAAATTGCCACAACTTTTCACTCGGATGTCCGATTCAGGCACATTTAATATCAAGATGCTCGAAATTAAACAACAGAAGCTCTCGAGAAATTCAAATGGTCATAACTTTTCTCACGGAGGTCCGATTCAGGCGCATCACATATGGAGACGCCCGAAATTGAACCACGGAAGATCTCGAGAAATTCAAATGGTCATAACTTTTCCCACGGAGGTCCGATTCAGGCAAATCACATATGGAGACACTCAAAATTGAACAACCGAAAATCTCGAGAAATTCAAATGGTCATAACTTTTCACACGGAGGTCCGATTCAGGCACATCACATATTTAGACGCTCGAAATTGAACAACTCAAGCTTTCGAGAAATTCACATGGTCATAAGTTATCACACGGAGGTCCGATTCAGGAACATCACATATCGAGACACTCGAAATTGAACAACGGAAGATCTCGAGAAATTGAAATTCTCATAACTTTTCACTCGGATGTCCGATTCAGGCACATCAGATATCGAGACACACGAAATTAAACAACGGAAGCTATCGAGAAATTAAATTGTCATAACTTTTCACTCGGATGTCCGATTCAAGCACATCACATATGGAGACGCCCAAAATTGAACCACGGAAGATCTCGGGAAATTCAAATCGTCATAACTTTTCACACGGAGGTCCGATTCAGGCGCATCACATATTGAAACGCTCGAAATTGAACAACGGAAGCTTTCGAGAAATTCACATGGTCATAGTTATCACACGGAGGTCCGATTCAGGAACATCACATATCGAGACGCTCAAAATTGAACAACGGAAGCTGTTGAGAAATTGAAATTGTCACAACTTTTCACTCG
>NW_021143905.1:0-78379 GCF_004193775.1 Glycine soja | reverse complement strand
TGAAAAGTTATGACCATTTGAATTTCTCGAGAGCTTCCGTTGTTCAATTTCGAGCGTCTCGATATATTATGCGCCTGAATCGGACCTCCGAGTGAAAAGTTATGACCATTTGAATTTCTCGAGAGCTTCCGTTGTTCAATTTCGAGCGTCTCGATATATTATGCGCTTGAATCGGACCTCCGAGTGAAAGTTATGACCATTTGAATTTCTCGAGAGCTTCCGTTGTTCAATTTCGAGCGTCTCGATATATTATGCGCCTGAATCTGACCTCCGTGTGAAAAGTTATGACCATTTGAATTTCTCGAGAGCTTCCGTTGTTCAATTTCGAGCGTCTCGATATATTATGCGCCTGAATCGGACCTCCGAGTGAAAAGTTATGACCATTTGAATTTCTCGAGAGCTTCCGTTGTTCAATTTCGAGCGTCTCGATATATTATGCGCCTGAATCGGACCTCCGAGTGAAAAGTTATGACCATTTGAATTTCTCGAGAGCTTCCGTTGTTCAATTTCGAGCGTCTCGATATATTATGCGCCTGAATCGGACCTCCGAGTGAAAAGTTATGACCATTTGAATTTCTCGAGAGCTTCCGTTGTTCAATTTCGAGCGTCTCGATATATTATGCGCCTGAATCGGACCTCCGAGTGAAAAGTTATGACCATTTGAATTTCTCGAGAGCTTCTGTTGTTCAATTTCGAGCGTCTCGATATATTATGCGCCTGAATCGGACCTCCGAGTGAAAAGTTATGACCATTTGAATTTCTCGAGAGCTTCCGTTGTTCAATTTCGAGCGTCTCGATATATTATGCGCCTGAATCTGACCTCCGAGTGAAAAGTTATGACCATTTGAATTTCTCGAGAGCTTCCGTTGTTCAATTTCGAGCGTCTCGATATATTATGCGCCTGAATCGGACCTCCGAGTGAAAAGTTATGACCATTTGAATTTCTCGAGAGCTTCCGTTGTTCAATTTCGAGCGTCTCGATATATTATGCGCCTGAATCGGACCTCCGTGTGAAAAGTTATGACCATTTGAATTTCTCGAGAGCTTCCGTTGTTCAATTTCGAGCGTCTCGATATATTATGTGCCTGAATCGGACCTCCGTGTGAAAAGTAATGACCATTTGAATTTCTCGAGAGCTTCCGTTATTCAATTTCAAGCGTCTCGATATATTATGCGCCTGAATCTGACCTCCGTGGAAAAGTTATGACCATTTGAATTTCTCGAGAGCTTCCGTTGTTCAATTTCGAGCGTCTCGATATATTATGCGCCTGAATCGACCTCCGAGTGAAAAGTTATGACCATTTGAATTTCTCGAGAGCTTCCGTTGTTCAATTTCGAGCGTCTCGATATATTATGCGCCTGAATCGGACCTCCGAGTGAAAAGTTATGACCATTTGAATTTCTCGAGAGCTTCCGTTGTTCAATTTCGAGCGTCTCGATATATTATGCGCCTGAATCTGACCTCCGTGTGAAAAGTTATGACCATTTGAATTTCTCGAGAGCTTCGTTATTCAATTTCGAGGGTCTCGATATATTATGCGCCTGAATCTGACCTCCGAGTGAAAAGTTATGACCATTTAAATTTCTCGAGAGCTTCAGTTGTTCAATTTTGAGCGTCTCGATATATTATGCGCTTGAATCGGACCTCCGAGTGAAAAGTTATGACCATTTGAATTTCTCGAGAGCTTCCGTTGTTCAATTTCGAGCGTCTCGATATATTATGCGCCTGAATCTGACCTCCGTGTGAAAAGTTATGACCATTTGAATTTCTCGAGAGCTTCGTTGTTCAATTTCGAGCGTCTCGATATATTATGCGCCTGAATCGGACCTCCGAGTGAAAAGTTATGACCATTTGAATTTCTCGAGAGCTTCGTTGTTCAATTTCGAGCGTCTCGATATATTATGCGCCTGAATCGACCTCCGAGTGAAAAGTTATGACCATTTGAATTTCTCGAGAGCTTCCGTTGTTCAATTTCGAGCGTCTCGATATATTATGCGCTGAATCTGACCTCCGTGTGAAAAGTTATGACCATTTGAATTTCTCGAGAGCTTCCGTTGTTCAATTTCTAGCGTCTCGATATATTATGCGCCTGAATTTGACCTCCGTATGAAAAGTTATGACCATTTGAATTTCTCGAGAGCTTCTGTTGTTCAATTTCGAGCGTCTCGATATATTATGCGCCTGAATCGGACCTCCGAGTGAAAAGTTATGACCATTTGAATTTCTCGAGAGCTTCCGTTGTTCAATTCGAGCGTCTCGATATATTATGCGCCTGAATCTGACCTCCGTGAAAAGTTATGACCATTTGAATTTCTCGAGAGCTTCCGTTGTTCAATTTCGAGCGTCTCGATATATTATGCGCTTGAATCGACCTCCGTGTGAAAAGTTATGACCATTTGAATTTCTCGAGAGCTTCCGTTGTTCAATTTCGAGCGTCTCGATATATTATGCGCCTGAATCTGACCCCCGTATGAAAAGTTATGACCATTTGAATTTCTCGAGAGCTTTCATTGTTCAATTTCGAGCGTCTCGATATATTATGCGCTTGAATCGGACCTCCGAGTGAAAAGTTATGACCATTTGAATTTCTCGAGGCTTCCGTTGTTCAATTCTAGTGTCTCGATATATTATGCGCCTGAATTGACCTCGTGTGAAAAGTTATGACCATTTGAATTTCTCAGAGCTTCCGTTGTTCAATTTCGAGCGTCTCGATATATTATGCGTTGAATCGGACCTCCGTGTGAAAAGTTATGACCATTTGAATTTCTCGAGAGCTTCGTTGTTCAATTTCGAGCGTCTCGATATATTATGCGCCTGAATCTGACCCCCGTATGAAAAGTTATGACCATTTGAATTTCTCGAGAGCTTTCATTGTTCAATTTCGAGCGTCTCGATATATTATGCGCTGAATCGGACCTCCGAGTGAAAAGTTATGACCATTTGAATTTCTCGAGGCCTTCCGTTGTTCAATGTCTAGTGTCTAGATATATTATGCGCCTGAATTTGACCTCTGTGCAAAAGTTATGACCATTTGAATTTCTCAGAGCCTCCGTTGTTCAATTTCGAGCATCTCGATATATTATGCGTTGAATCGACCTTGTCTGAAAAGTTATGACCATTGAATTTCTCGAGAGCTTTTGTTCAATTTCGAGCATCTCGATATATTATGCGCCTGAATCTGACATCCGTGTGAAAAGTTATGACCATTTGAATTTCTCGAGAGCCTCCGTTGTTCAATTTCGAGCATCTCGATATATTATGCGCCTGAATCTGACCCCCGTATGAAAAGTTATGACCATTTGAATTTCTCGAGAGCTTTCATTGTTCAATTTCGAGCGTCTCGATATATTATGCGCTTGAATCGGACCTCCGAGTGAAAAGTTATGACCATTTGAATTTCTCGAGGCCTTCCGTTGTTCAATGTCTAGTGTCTAGATATATTATGCGCCTGAATTGACCTCTGTGCAAAAAGTTATGACCATTTGAATTTCTCAAGAGCCTCCGTTGTTCAATTTCGAGCATCTCGATATATTATGCGGTTGAATCGGACCTTTGTCTGAAAAGTTATGACCACTTGAATTTCTCGAGAGCTTTTGTTATTCAATTTCGAGCGTCTCGATATATTATGCGCCTGAATCTGACATCCGTGTGAAAAGTTATGACCATTTGAATTTCTCGAGAGCCTCCGTTGTTCAATTTCGAGCATCTCGATATATTATGCGCCTGAATCTGACCCCGTATGAAAAGTTATGACCATTTGAATTTCTCGAGAGCTTTCATTGTTCAATTTCGAGCGTCTCGATATATTATGCGCTTGAATCGGACCTCCGAGTGAAAAGTTATGACCATTTGAATTTCTCGAGGCCTTCCGTTGTTCAATGTCTAGTGTCTAGATATATTATGCGCCTGAATTGACCTTGTGCAAAAAGTTATGACCATTTGAATTTCTCAAAGCCTCCGTTGTTCAATTTCGAGCATCTCGATATATTATGCGGTTGAATCGGACCTTTGTCTGAAAAGTTATGACCACATAAATTTCTCGAGAGCTTTTGTTATTCAATTTTGAGCGTCTCGATATATTATGCGCCTGAATCTGACCCCCGTATGAAAAGTTATGACCATTTGAATTTCTCGAGAGCTTTCATTGTTCAATTTCGAGCGTCTCGATATATTATGCGCTTGAATCGGACCTCCGAGTGAAAAGTTATGACCATTTGAATTTCTCGAGGCCTTCCGTTGTTCAATGTCTAGTGTGTAGATATATTATGCGCCTGAATCTGACCTCTGTGCAAAAAGTTATGACCATTTGAATTTCTCAAGAGCCTCCGTTGTTCAATTTCGAGCTCTCGATATATTATGCGCTTGAATCGGACCTTCGTCTGAAAAGTTATGACCACTTGAATTTCTCGAGAGCTTTTGTTATTCAATTTCGAGCGTCTCGATATATTATGCGCCTGTATCTGACCCCCGTATGAAAAGTTATGACCATTTGAATTTCTCGAGAGCTTTCATTGTTCAATTTCGAGCGTCTCGATATATTATGCGCTTGAATCGGACCTCCGAGTGAAAAGTTATGACCATTTGAATTTCTCAAGAGCTTCCGTTGTTCAATTTCAAGCGTCTCGATATATTATGCGCTTGAATCGGACCTCCGAGTGAAAAGTAATGAGCATTTGAGTTTCTTGAGACCTTCCGTTGTTCAATGTCGAGCGTCTCGATATATTATGCGCCTGAATCTGACCTACGATTCAAAAGTTTTGACCAATTGAATTTCCTAAGAGCTTCCGTTGTTCAATTTCGAGCGTCTCGATATATTATAGGCATGATTCTGACCTCCGTGTGAAAAGTTATGACCATTTGAATTTTTCTAGAGCTTTCATTGTTCAATTTTGAGCGTCTCGATATATTATGCGCCTGAATCGGACCTATGACTGAAAACTTATGACCATTTGAATTTCTCGAGCGCTTCCATTGTTCAATTTCTAGCGTCTCGATATATTAAGTGCCTGAATCTGACGTCCGTGTGAAAAGTTATGACCATTTGAATTTCTCAAGAGCTTCCGTTGTTCAATTTCAAGCGTCTCGATATATTATGCGCCTGAATCTGACCTCCGTGTGAAAATTTAGGACCATTTGAATTTCTTGAGAGCCTCCGTTGTTCAATTTCGAGCATCTCGATATATTATGCGCCTGAATCTGACTCCTGTATGAAAAGTTATGACCATTTTTATTTCTCGAGAGCTTCAATTGTTCAATTTCGAGCGTCTCTATATATTATGCGCCTGAATGTGACGTTCGTGTGAAAAGTTATGACCATTTTAATTTCTAGAGAGCTTTTGTTGTTCAATTTTGAGCGTCTCGATATATTATGCACTTGAATCGGACCTCCGAGTGAAAAGTTATGACCATTTAAATTTCTCGAGACCTTCCGTTGTTCAATGTCGAGAGCTTCCGTTGTTAAATTTCAAGCGTCTCGATATATTATGCATTTGAATCTGACCTCCGTGTGAAAAGTTATGACCATTTGAATTTCTCGAGAGCCTCCGTTGTTCAATTTCGAGCATCTCGATATATTATGCGCCTAAATCTGACCCTCGTATGAAAAGTTATGAGCATTTGAATTTCTCGAGAGCTTTCATTGTTCAATTTCGAGCGTCTCGATATATTATGCGCCTGAATCGGACCACCGACTGAAAAGTTATGACCATTTGAATTTCACAAGAGCTTCCGTTACTCAATTTCGAGGATCTCGATATATTATGCTCCTGAATCAGACCTACGATTCAAAAGTTATGACCAATTGAATTTCCTAAGAGCTTCCGTTGTTCATTTTCGAGCGTCTCGATATATTATGCGCCTGAATCTGACCTCCGTGTGAAAAGTTATGACCATTTGAATTTTTCGAGAGTTGCGCCTTAATTTGACCTTCGTGTGAAAAGTTATGAACTTTTAAATTTTTCGAGAGCTTCTGTTGTTCAATTTCGATAGTCTCGATATATTATGCGCCTGCATCGGACCTCTGAGTTAAAAGTTATGACCATTTGAATTTCTCGAGAGCTTTTGTTGTTCAATGTCGAGCGTCTCGATATAATATGCGCCTGAATCTGACCTCCGAGTGAAAAGTAATGAACATTTGAATTTTTCGAGAGCTTTTGTTGTTCAATTTCGAGCGTCTCGATATATTATGGGCCTGAATCGGACCTCCGAGTGAAAAGTTATGACCATTTGAATATCTCGAGAGCTTCCATTATTCAATGTCGAGTGTCTCGATATATTATGCGCCTGAATCGGACCTCCGAGTGAAAAGTTAAGACCATTCGAATTTCTCGAGAGCTTCCATTGTTCAATTTCTAGCGACTCGATATATTATGCGCCTGAATCTGACCTCCGAGTGAAAAGTTATGACCATTTGAATTTCTCGACAGCGTCCGTTGTTCAATTTCGAGCATCTCGATATATTATGCGTCTGAATCTGACCCCCGTATGAAAAGTTATGACCATTTGAATTTCTCGAGAGCATTCATTGTTGAATTTGGAGCGTCTCGATATATTATGCGCCTGAATCGGACCACCGACTGAAAAGTTATGACCATTTGAATTTCACGAGAGCTTTCGCTATTCAATTTCGAGCGTCTCGATATATTATGCTCCGGAATCGGACCTACGACTCAAAAGTAATTACCAATTGAATTTCCTAAGAGCTTCCGTTGTTCAATTTCGAGCGTCCCGATATATTATGTGCCTTAATCTGACCTCCATGTGAAAAGTTATGACCATTTGAATTTCTCGAGAGCTTTCGTTGTTCAATTTCGAGCGTCTTGATATATTATGCTCTTGAATCGGACCTCCGAGTGAAAAGTTATGACCATTTGAATTTCTCGAGACCTTCGTTTTTCAATGTCGAGCGTCTCGATATATTATGCGCCTGAGTCTTACCTCTGTGCGAAAAGTTATGACCATCTGAATTTCTCAAGAGCTTCCGTTGTTCAATGTCAAGCGTCTCGATATATTATGCGCTTGAATCGGACCTCCGAGTGAAAAGTTATGACCATTTGAATTTCTCGAGAAATTCCGCTGTTCCATGTCGAGCGTCTCGATATATTATGCGCTTGAATCGGACCTCCGAGTGAAAAGTTATGACCATTTGAATTTCTCGAGACCTTCCGTTGTTCAATGTCGAGCGTCTCGATATATTATGCGCCTGAAACTGACCTCCGTGCGAAAAGTTATGACCATTTGAATTTCTCAAGAGCTTCCGTTGTTTAATTTCAAGCGTCTCGATATATTATGCGTTTGAATCTGACCTACGTGTGAAAATTTATGACCATTTGAATTTCACGAGAGCTTCCGTTATTCAATTTCGAGCGTCTCGATATATTATGCTCCTGAATCGGACCTACGATTCAAAAGTATTGACCAATTGAAATTCCTAAGAGCGTCCGTTGTTCAATTTCGAGTGTCTCGATATATTATGCGCCTGAATCTGACCTCCGTGTGAAAAGGTATGACCATTTGAATTTCTCGAGAAATTTCGTTGTTCAAATTCGAGCGTCTTGATATATTATGCGCCGGAATCGGACCTCCGACTGAAAAGTTATGACCATTACAATTTCTCGAGAGCTTCCATTGTTCAATTTCGAGCGTCTTGATATATTATGCGCCTGAATCTAACGTCCGTGTGAAAAGCTATGACCATTTGAATTTCTCGAGAGCTTTCGTTGTTCATATTCGAGCGTCTCGATATATTATGCGCCGGAATCGTACCTCCGACTGAAAAGTTATGACCATTAGAATTTCTCGAGAGCTTCCATTGTTCAATTTCGAGCGTCTTGATATATTTTGCGCCTGAATCTGACGTCCGTGTGAAAAGTTATGACCATCTGAATTTCTAGAGAGCTTTCGTTGTTCAATTTCGAGCGTCTCGATATATTATGCGCTTGAATCGGTCCTCCGAGTGAAAAGTTATGACCATTTGAATTTCTAGAGAGTTTTCGTTGTTCAATTTCGAGCGTCTCGATATATTATGCTCTTGAATCGGACCTCCGAGTGAAAAGTTATGACCATTTGAATTTCTCGAGACCTTCCGTTGTTCAATGTCGAGCGTCTCGATATATTATGCGCCTGAATCTGACCTCCGTGCGAAAAGTTATGACCATTTGAATTTCTCAAGAGCTTCCGTTGTTAAATTTCAAGCGTCTCGATATATTATGCGTTTGAATCTGACCTACGTGTGAAAAGTTATGACCATTTGAATTTCACGAGAGCTTCCGTTATTCAATTTCGAGCGTCTCGATATATTATGCTCCTGAATCGGACCTACGATTCAAAAGTATTGACCAATTGAAATTCCTAAGAGCGTCCGTTGTCCAATTTCGAGTGTCTCGATATATTATGCGCCTGAATCTGACCTCCGTGTGAAAAGGTATGACCATTTTAATTTCTCGAGAAATTTCGTTGTTCAAATTCGAGCGTCTTGATATATTATGCGCCGGAATCGGACCTCCGACTGAAAAGTTATGACCATTACAATTTCTCGAGAGCTTCCATTGTTCAATTTCGAGCGTCTTGATATATTATGCGCCTGAATCTAACGTCCGTGTGAAAAGCTATGACCATTTGAATTTCTCGAGAGCTTTCGTTGTTCATATTCGAGCGTCTCGATATATTATGCGCCGGAATCGTACCTCCGACTGAAAAGTTATGACCATTAGAATTTCTCGAGAGCTTCCATTGTTCAATTTCGAGCGTCTTGATATATTTTGCGCCTGAATCTGACGTCCGTGTGAAAAGTTATGACCATTTGAATTTCTAGAGAGCTTTCGTTGTTCAATTTCGAGCGTCTCGATATATTATGCGCTTGAATCGGTCCTCCGAGTGAAAAGTTATGACCATTTGAATTTCTAGAGAGTTTTCGTTGTTCAATTTCGAGCGTCTCGATATATTATGCTCTTGAATCGGACCTCCGAGTGAAAAGTTATGACCATTTGAATTTCTCGAGACCTTCCGTTGTTCAATGTCGAGCGTCTCGATATATTATGCGCCTGAATCTGACCTCCGTGCGAAAAGTTATGACCATTTGAATTTCTCAAGAGCTTCCGTTGTTAAATTTCAAGCGTCTCGATATATTATGCATTTGAATCTGACCTACGTGTGAAAAGTTATGACCATTTGAATTTCACGAGAGCTTCCGTTATTCAATTTCGAGCGTCTCGATATATTATGCTCCTGAATCGGACCTACGATTCAAAAGTATTGACCAATTGAAATTCCTAAGAGCGTCCGTTGTCCAATTTCGAGTGTCTCGATATATTATGCGCCTGAATCTGACCTCCGTGTGAAAAGGTATGACCATTTTAATTTCTCGAGAAATTTCGTTGTTCAAATTCGAGCGTCTTGATATATTATGCGCCGGAATCGGACCTCCGACTGAAAAGTTATGACCATTACAATTTCTCGAGAGCTTCCATTGTTCAATTTCGAGCGTCTTGATATATTATGCGCCTGAATCTAACGTCTGTGTGAAAAGCTATGACCATTTGAATTTCTCGAGAGCTTTCGTTGTTCATATTCGAGCGTCTCGATATATTATGCGCCGGAATCGTACCTCCGACTGAAAAGTTATGACCATTAGAATTTCTCGAGAGCTTCCATTGTTCAATTTCGAGCGTCTTGATATATTTTGCGCCTGAATCTGACGTCCGTGTGAAAAGTTATGACCATTTGAATTTCTAGAGAGCTTTCGTTGTTAAATTTCGAGCGTCTCGATATATTATGCGCTTGAATCGGTCCTCCGAGTGAAAAGTTATGACCATTTGAATTTCTAGAGAGTTTTCGTTGTTCAATTTCGAGCGTCTCGATATATTATGCTCTTGAATCGGACCTCCGAGTGAAAAGTTATGACCATTTGAATTTCTCGAGACCTTCCGTTGTTCAATGTCGAGCGTCTCGATATATATGCGCCTGAATCTGACCTCCGTGCGAAAAGTTATGACCATTTGAATTTCTCAAGAGCTTCCGTTGTTAAATTTCAAGCGTCTCGATATATTATGCGTTTGAATCTGACTTACGTGTGAAAAGTTATGACCATTTGAATTTCACGAGAGCTTCCGTCATTCAATTTCGAGCGTCTCGATATATTATGCTCCTGAATCGGACCTACGATTCAAAAGTATTGACCAATTGAAATTCCTAAGAGCGTCCGTTGTTCAATTTCGAGTGTCTCGATATATTATGCGCCTGAATCTGACCTCCATGTGAAAAGTTATGACCATTTGAATTTCTCGAGAGCTTTCGTTGTTCAAATTCGAGCGTCTCGATATATTATGCGCCGGAATCGGACCTCCGACTGAAAAGTTATGACCATTACAATTTCTCGAGAGCTTCCATTGTTCAATTTCGAGCGTCTTGATGTATTATGCGCCTGAATCTAACGTCCGTGTGAAAAGTTATGACCATTTGAATTTCTCGAGAGCTTTCGTTGTTCATATTCGACCGTCTCGATATATTATGCGCCTGAATCTGACCCCCGTATGAAAAGTTATGACCATTTTTATTTCTCGAGAGCTTCAATTGTTCAATTTCGAGCGTCTCTATATATTATGCGCCTGAATGTGACGTGCGTGTGAAAAGTTATGACCATTTGAATTTCTAGAGAGCTTTCGTTGTTCAATTTTGAGCGTCTCGATATATTATGCGCTTGAATCCGACCTCCGAGTGAAAAGTTATGATGAGAATCATGAAACTGGCCAAATACAGGCTAAAGGCCCAAGTGGAGAAGGACGGAGGCCTAAGTGGAGAAGGACAAAGCCCCCAAGTGGAGAAGGATGAAGGCTCAAGTGGAGAAGGATGAAGGCCCAGAGGCAGAGACACTATCAAGACTATTAATTGTTGCTGAAGGCCCAAGTTAAATATATTTTTAGTTATAATTTTTATTTATTGTAATTTTGGCCCAAACTATTTAGAAGGCCCATGTCTATTTTTATCTTTTAGTTCAGATACACTATAAGTATTGGTCTTTGTTTTGAATGAAAAAAACTTTTGGCATTTTGATAAAATTTGGTGAGAGTTTCTCTCTGGGTTCCTTGTTGAACCAATTATCAGACTTATCAAGGTAATCCTTGTGGCGTCTACCCAGACTTATCTTCCTTCACTGGAAGTGGCGTCTACCCAGACTTATCTTCCTTCACCGGAAGTGGCGTCTAACCTGACTTATCTTCCTTCACCGGAAGTGGCGTCTATCCTGACTTATCTTCCTTCACCGGAAGTGGCGTCATCCAAATCTTCGTAACCTGTATCAAGCGATCCGCCCCGTAAGATTCACATCATCTACCAGATGATGTGAATCTTACGGGGCGGATCGTTTGATACAGGTTACAGAGATTTGGATGACGCCACTTCCAGTGAAGGAAGATAAGTCTGGGTAGACGCCACAAGGATTACCTTGATAAGTCTGATAATTGGTTCAACAAGGAACCCAGAGAGAAACTCTCACCAAATTTTATCAAAATGCCAAAAGTTTTTTTCATTCAAAACAAAGACCAATACTTATAGTGTATCTGAACTAAAAGATAAAAATAGACATGGGCCTTCTAAATAGTTTGGGCCAAAATTACAATAAATAAAAATTATAACTAAAAATATATTTAACTTGGGCCTTCAGCAACAATTAATAGTCTTGATAGTGTCTCTGCCTCTGGGCCTTCATCCTTCTCCACTTGAGCCTTCATCCTTCTCCACTTGGGGGCTTTGTCCTTCTCCACTTAGGCCTCCGTCCTTCTCCACTTGGGCCTTTAGCCTGTATTTGGCCAGTTTCATGATTCTCATCAAGTTATGACCATTTAAATTTCTCGAGACATTCCGTTGTTCAATGTCGAGAGCTTCCGTTTTTAAATTTCAAGCGTCTTGATATATTATGCATTTGAATCTGACCTCCGTGTGAAAAGTTATGACCATTTGAATTTCTCGAGAGCCTCCGTTGTTCAATTTCGAGCATCTCGATATATTATGCGCCTGAATCTGACCCCCGTATGAAAAGTTATGACCATTTGAATTTCTCGAGAGCTTTCATTGTTCAATTTCGAGCGTCTCGATATATTATGCGCTTGAATTGGACCTCCGAGTGAAAAGTTATGACCATTTGAATTTCTCTAGGCCTTCCGTTGTTCAATGTCTAGTGTCTAGATATATTATGCGCCTGAATTTGACCTCTGTGCAAAAAGTTATGACCATTTGAATTTCTCAAGAGCCTCCGTTGTTCAATTTCGAGCATCTCGATATATTATGCGCTTGAATCGGACCTTTGTCTGAAAGTTATGACCACTTAAATTTCTCGAGAGCTTTTGTTATTCAATTTTGAGCGTCTCGATATATTATGCGCCTGAATCTGACCCCCGTATGAAAAGTTATGACCATTTGAATTTCTCGAGAGCTTTCATTGTTCAATTTCGAGCGTCTCGATATATTATGCGCTTGAATCGGACCTCCGAGTGAAAAGTTATGACCATTTGAATTTCTCGAGGCCTTCCGTTGTTCAATGTCTAGTGTCTAGATATATTATGCGCCTGAATTTGACCTCTGTGCAAAAAGTTATGACCATTTGAATTTCTCAAGAGCCTCCGTTGTTCAATTTCGAGCATCTCGATATATTATGCGGTTGAATCGGACCTTTGTCTGAAAAGTTATGACCACTTAAATTTCTCGAGAGCTTTTGTTATTCAATTTTGAGCGTCTCGATATATTATGCGCCTGAATCTGACCCCCGTATGAAAAGTTATGACCATTTGAATTTCTCGAGAGCTTTCATTGTTCAATTTCGAGCGTCTCGATATATTATGCGCTTGAATCGGACCTCCGAGTGAAAAGTTATGACCATTTGAATTTCTCGAGGCCTTCCGTTGTTCAATGTCTAGTGTCTAGATATATTATGCGCCTGAATTTGACCTCTGTGCAAAAAGTTATGACCATTTGAATTTCTCAAGAGCCTCCGTTGTTCAATTTCGAGCATCTCGATATATTATGCGGTTGAATCGGACCTTTGTCTGAAAAGTTATGACCACTTGAATTTCTCGAGAGCTTTTGTTATTCAATTTCGAGAGTCTCGATATATTATGCGCCTGAATCTGACATCCGTGTGAAAAGTTATGACCATTTGAATTTCTCGAGAGCCTCCGTTGTTCAATTTCGAGCATCTCGATATATTATGCGCCTGAATCTGACCCCCGTATGAAAAGTTATGACCATTTGAATTTCTCGAGAGCTTTCATTGTTCAATTTCGAGCGTCTCGATATATTATGCGCTTGAATCGGACCTCCGAGTGAAAAGTTATGACCATTTGAATTTCTCGAGGCCTTCCGTTGTTCAATGTCTAGTGTCTAGATATATTATGCGCCTGAATTTGACCTCTGTGCAAAAAGTTATGACCATTTGAATTTCTCAAGAGCCTCCGTTGTTCAATTTCGAGCATCTCGATATATTATGCGGTTGAATCGGACCTTTGTCTGAAAAGTTATGACCACTTGAATTTCTCGAGAGCTTTTGTTATTCAATTTCGAGAGTCTCGATATATTATGCGCCTGAATCTGACATCCGTGTGAAAAGTTATGACCATTTGAATTTCTCGAGAGCCTCCGTTGTTCAATTTCGAGCATCTCGATATATTATGCGCCTGAATCTGACCCCCGTATGAAAAGTTATGACCATTTGAATTTCTCGAGAGCTTTCATTGTTCAATTTTGAGCGTCTCGATATATTATGCGCTTGAATCGGACCTCCGAGTGAAAAGTTATGACCATTTGAATTTCTCGAGGCCTTCCGTTGTTCAATGTCTAGTGTCTAGATATATTATGCGCCTGAATTTGACCTTTGTGCAAAAAGTTATGACCATTTGAATTTCTCAACAGCCTCCGTTGTTCAATTTCGAGCATCTCGATATATTATGCGGTTGAATCGGACCTTTGTCTGAAACGTTATGACCACATAAATTTCTCGACAGCTTTTGTTATTCAATTTTGAGCGTCTCGATATATTATGCGCCTGAATCTGACCCCCGTATGAAAAGTTATGACCATTTGAATTTCTCGAGAGCTTTCATTGTTCAATTTCGAGCGTCTCGATATATTATGCGCTTGAATCGGACCTCCGAGTGAAAAGTTATGACCATTTGAATTTCTCGAGGCCTTCCGTTGTTCAATGTCTAGTGTCTAGATATATTATGCGCCTGAATTTGACCTCTGTGCAAAAAGTTATGACCATTTGAATTTCTCAAGAGCCTCCGTTGTTCAATTTCGAGCATCTCGATATATTATGCGGTTGAATCGGACCTTTGTCTGAAAAGTTATGACCACTTGAATTTCTCGAGAGCTTTTGTTATTCAATTTCGAGAGTCTCGATATATTATGCGCCTGAATCTGACATTCGTGTGAAAAGTTATGACCATTTGAATTTCTCGAGAGCCTCCGTTGTTCAATTTCGAGCATCTCGATATATTATGCGCCTGAATCTGACCCCCGTATGAAAAGTTATGACCATTTGAATTTCTCGAGAGCTTTCATTGTTCAATTTCGAGCGTCTCGATATATTATGCGCTTGAATCGAACCTCCGAGTGAAAAGTTATGACCATTTGAATTTCTCGAGACCTTCCGTTGTTCAATGTCTAGTGTGTAGATATATTATGCGCCTGAATCTGACCTCTGTGCAAAAAGTTATGACCATTTGAATTTCTCAAGAGCCTCCGTTGTTCAATTTCGAGCATCTCGATATATTATGCGCTTGAATCGGACCTTCGTCTGAAAAGTTATGACCACTTGAATTTCTCGAGAGCTTTTGTTATTCAATTTCGAGCGTCTCGATATATTATGCGCCTGTATCTGACCCCCGTATGAAAAGTTATGACCATTTGAATTTCTCGAGAGCTTTCATTGTTCAATTTCGAGCGTCTCGATATATTATGCGCTTGAATCGGACCTCCGAGTGAAAAGTTATGACCATTTGAATTTCTCAAGAGCTTCCGTTGTTTAATTTCAAGCGTCTCGATATATTATGCGCTTGAATCGGACCTCCGAGTGAAAAGTAATGAGCATTTGAGTTTCTTGAGACCTTCCGTTGTTCAATGTCGAGCGTCTCGATATATTATGCGCCTGAATCTGACCTACGATTCAAAAGTTTTGACCAATTGAATTTCCTAAGAGCTTCCGTTGTTCAATTTCGAGCGTCTCGATATATTATAGGCATGATTCTGACCTCCGTGTGAAAAGTTATGACCATTTGAATTTTTCTAGAGCTTTCATTGTTCAATTTTGAGCGTCTCGATATATTATGCGCCTGAATCGGACCTATGACTGAAAACTTATGACCATTTGAATTTCTCGAGCGCTTCCATTGTTCAATTTCTAGCGTCTCGATATATTAAGTGCCTGAATCTGACGTCCGTGTGAAAAGTTATGACCATTTGAATTTCTCAAGAGCTTCCGTTGTTCAATTTCAAGCGTCTCGATATATTATGCGCCTGAATCTGACCTCCGTGTGAAAATTTAGGACCATTTGAATTTCTTGAGAGCCTCCGTTGTTCAATTTCGAGCATCTCGATATATTATGCGCCTGAATCTGACTCCCGTATGAAAAGTTATGACCATTTTTATTTCTCGAGAGCTTCAATTGTTCAATTTCGAGCGTCTCTATATATTATGCGCCTGAATGTGACGTTCGTGTGAAAAGTTATGACCATTTTAATTTCTAGAGAGCTTTTGTTGTTCAATTTTGAGCGTCTCGATATATTATGCACTTGAATCGGACCTCCGAGTGAAAAGTTATGACCATTTAAATTTCTCGAGACCTTCCGTTGTTCAATGTCGAGAGCTTCCGTTGTTAAATTTCAAGCGTCTCGATATATTATGCATTTGAATCTGACCTCCGTGTGAAAAGTTATGACCATTTGAATTTCTCGAGAGCCTCCGTTGTTCAATTTCGAGCATCTCGATATATTATGCGCCTAAATCTGACCCTCGTATGAAAAGTTATGAGCATTTGAATTTCTCGAGAGCTTTCATTGTTCAATTTCGAGCGTCTCGATATATTATGCGCCTGAATCGGACCACCGACTGAAAAGTTATGACCATTTGAATTTCACAAGAGCTTCCGTTACTCAATTTCGAGGATCTCGATATATTATGCTCCTGAATCAGACCTACGATTCAAAAGTTATGACCAATTGAATTTCCTAAGAGCTTCCGTTGTTCATTTTCGAGCGTCTCGATATATTATGCGCCTGAATCTGACCTCCGTGTGAAAAGTTATGACCATTTGAATTTTTCGAGAGTTGCGCCTTAATTTGACCTTCGTGTGAAAAGTTATGAACTTTTAAATTTTTCGAGAGCTTCTGTTGTTCAATTTCGATAGTCTCGATATATTATGCGCCTGCATCGGACCTCTGAGTTAAAAGTTATGACCATTTGAATTTCTCGAGAGCTTTTGTTGTTCAATGTCGAGCGTCTCGATATAATATGCGCCTGAATCTGACCTCCGAGTGAAAAGTAATGAACATTTGAATTTTTCGAGAGCTTTTGTTGTTCAATTTCGAGCGTCTCGATATATTATGGGCCTGAATCGGACCTCCGAGTGAAAAGTTATGACCATTTGAATATCTCGAGAGCTTCCATTATTCAATGTCGAGTGTCTCGATATATTATGCGCCTGAATCGGACCTCCGAGTGAAAAGTTAAGACCATTCGAATTTCTCGAGAGCTTCCATTGTTCAATTTCTAGCGACTCGATATATTATGCGCCTGAATCTGACCTCCGAGTGAAAAGTTATGACCATTTGAATTTCTCGACAGCGTCCGTTGTTCAATTTCGAGCATCTCGATATATTATGCGTCTGAATCTGACCCCCGTATGAAAAGTTATGACCATTTGAATTTCTCGAGAGCATTCATTGTTGAATTTGGAGCGTCTCGATATATTATGCGCCTGAATCGGACCACCGACTGAAAAGTTATGACCATTTGAATTTCACGAGAGCTTTCGCTATTCAATTTCGAGCGTCTCGATATATTATGCTCCGGAATCGGACCTACGACTCAAAAGTTATTACCAATTGAATTTCCTAAGAGCTTCAGTTGTTCAATTTCGAGCGTCCCGATATATTATGTGCCTTAATCTGACCTCCATGTGAAAAGTTATGACCATTTGAATTTCTCGAGAGCTTTCGTTGTTCAATTTCGAGCGTCTTGATATATTATGCTCTTGAATCGGACCTCCGAGTGAAAAGTTATGACCATTTGAATTTCTCGAGACCTTCGTTTTTCAATGTCGAGCGTCTCGATATATTATGCGCCTGAGTCTTACCTCTGTGCGAAAAGTTATGACCATCTGAATTTCTCAAGAGCTTCCGTTGTTCAATGTCAAGCGTCTCGATATATTATGCGCTTGAATCGGACCTCCGAGTGAAAAGTTATGACCATTTGAATTTCTCGAGAAATTCCGCTGTTCCATGTCGAGCGTCTCGATATATTATGCGCCTGAATCTGACCTCCGTATGAAAAGATATGACCATTTGATTTTCTCGAGAGCCTCCGTTGTTCAATTTCGAGCATCTGGATGAGTGAAAATTTATGACCATTTGAATTTCTCGAGACCTTCCGCTGTTCAATGCCGAGCGTCTCGATATATTATGCGCCTGAATCTGACCTCTGTCTGAAAAGTTATGACAATTTGAATATCTCGAGAGCCTCCGCTGTTCGATGCCGAGCGTCTCGATATATTATGCACCTGAATCTGACCTCTGTGTGAAAAGTTATGACCATTTGAATTTCTCGAGAGCCTCCGTTGTTCAATTTCGAGCATCTTGATATATTATGCGCTTGAATCGGACCTTCGTGTGAAAAGTTATGACCATTTGAATTTCTCGAGAGCCTCCGTTGTTCAATTTCGAGCGTCTCGATATATTATGCGCCTGATTCGGACCTCCGAGTTAAAAGTTATGACCATTTGAATTTGTCGAGAGCTTCCATTGTTCAATGTCAAGTGTCTCGATATATTATGCGCCTGAATCGGACCACTAACTGAAAAGTTATGACCATTTGAATTTCACGAGAGCTTCCGTTATTCAATTTCGAGCGTCTCGATATATTATGCTCCTGAATCGGACCTACGATTCAAAAAGTTATGACCAATTGAATTTCCTAAGAGCTTCTGTTGTTCAATTTCGAGCGTCTCGATATATTATGCGCCTAAATCTGACATCCGTGTGAAAAGTTATGACCATTTGAATTTCTAGAGAGCTTTCATTGTTCAATTTCGAGCGTCTCGATATATTATGCGCTTGAATCGGACCTCCGAGTGAAAAGTTATGACCATTTGAATTTCTCGAGAGCTTCCATTGTTCAATTTCTAGCGATTCGATATATTATGCGCTTGAATCGGACCTTCGTGTGAAAAGTTATGACCATTTGAATTTCTCGAGAGATTCCACTGTTCTATTTCTAGGGACTCGATATATTATGCGCCTGAATTTGACCTCCGTGTGAAAAGTTATGACCATTTGAATTTCTCAAGAGCCTCCGTTATTCAATTTCGAGCGTCTCGATATTTTATGCGCCTGAATCGGACCTCCGAGTGAAAAGTTAAGACCATTTGAATTTCTCGAGAGCTTCCATTGTTCAATTTCTAGCGACTCGATATACTATGCGCCTGAATTTGACCTCCGTGTGAAAAGTTATGACCATTTGAATTTCTAGAGAGCCTCCGTTGTTCAATTTCGAGCATCCCGATATATTATGCGCCTGAATCTGAACCACGTATGAAAAGTTATGACCATTTGAATTTATCGAGAGTTTTCATTGCTCAATTTTGAGCATCTCGATATATTATGCGCCTGAATCGGACAACCGACTGAAAAGTTATGACCATTTGAGTTTCTCGAGAGCCTCCGCTGTTCAATGCCGAGCGTCTCGATATATTATGCGCCTGAATCTGACCTCTGTGTGAAAAGTTATGATCATTTGAATTTCTCGAGAGCCTCCGTTGTTCAATTTCGAGCATCTCGATATATTATGCGCCTGAATCTGACCGCTGTGTGAAAAGTTATGACCATTTGAATTTCTCGAGACCTTCGTTTTTCAATGTCGAGCGTCTCGATATATTATGCGCCTGAGTCTTACCTCTGTGCGAAAAGTTATGACCATCTGAATTTCTCAAGAGCTTCCGTTGTTCAATGTCAAGCGTCTCGATATATTATGCGCTTGAATCGGACCTCCGAGTGAAAAGTTATGACCATTTGAATTTCTCGAGAAATTCCGCTGTTCCATGTCGAGCGTCTCGATATATTATGCGCCTGAATCTGACCTCCGTATGAAAAGATATGACCATTTGATTTTCTCGAGAGCCTCCGTTGTTCAATTTCGAGCATCTGGATGAGTGAAAATTTATGACCATTTGAATTTCTCGAGACCTTCCGCTGTTCAATGCCGAGCGTCTCGATATATTATGCGCCTGAATCTGACCTCTGTCTGAAAAGTTATGACAATTTGAATATCTCGAGAGCCTCCGTTGTTCGATGCCGAGCGTCTCGATATATTATGCACCTGAATCTGACCTCTGTGTGAAAAGTTATGACCATTTGAATTTCTCGAGAGCCTCCGTTGTTCAATTTCGAGCATCTTGATATATTATGCGCTTGAATCGGACCTTCGTGTGAAAAGTTATGACCATTTGAATTTCTCGAGAGCCTCCGTTGTTCAATTTCGAGCGTCTCGATATATTATGCGCCTGATTCGGACCTCCGAGTTAAAAGTTATGACCATTTGAATTTGTCGAGAGCTTCCATTGTTCAATGTCAAGTGTCTCGATATATTATGCGCCTGAATTGGACCACTAACTGAAAAGTTATGACCATTTGAATTTCACGAGAGCTTCCGTTATTCAATTTCGAGCGTCTCGATATATTATGCTCCTGAATCGGACCTACGATTCAAAAAGTTATGACCAATTGAATTTCCTAAGAGCTTCTGTTGTTCAATTTCGAGCGTCTCGATATATTATGCGCCTAAATCTGACATCCGTGTGAAAAGTTATGACCATTTGAATTTCTAGAGAGCTTTCATTGTTCAATTTCGAGCGTCTCGATATATTATGCGCTTGAATCGGACCTCCGAGTGAAAAGTTATGACCATTTGAATTTCTCGAGAGCTTCCATTGTTCAATTTCTAGCGATTCGATATATTATGCGCTTGAATCGGACCTTCGTGTGAAAAGTTATGACCATTTGAATTTCTCGAGAGATTCCACTGTTCTATTTCTAGGGACTCGATATATTATGCGCCTGAATTTGACCTCCGTGTGAAAAGTTATGACCATTTGAATTTCTCAAGAGCCTCCGTTATTCAATTTCGAGCGTCTCGATATTTTATGCGCCTGAATCGGACCTCCGAGTGAAAAGTTAAGACCATTTGAATTTCTCGAGAGCTTCCATTGTTCAATTTCTAGCGACTCGATATACTATGCGCCTGAATTTGACCTCCGTGTGAAAAGTTATGACCATTTGAATTTCTAGAGAGCCTCCGTAGTTCAATTTCGAGCATCCCGATATATTATGCGCCTGAATCTAAACCACGTATGAAAAGTTATGACCATTTGAATTTATCGAGAGTTTTCATTGCTCAATTTTGAGCATCTCGATATATTATGCGCCTGAATCGGACAACCGACTGAAAAGTTATGACCATTTGAATTTCACGAGAGCTTCCGTTATTCAATTTCTAGCGTCTCGATATATTATGCTCCTGAATCGGACATACGATTCAAAAGTTATGACCAATTGAATTTCCTAAGAGCTTCCGTTGTTCAATTTCGAGCGTCTCGATATATTATGTGCCTGAATCTGACATCCGTGTGAAAACTTATGACCATTTGAATTTCTCGAGAGCTTTCGTTGTTCAATTTCGAGCGTCTCGATATATTATGCGCTGGAATCGGACCTCCGACTGAAAAGTTATGACCATTTGAAATTCTCGAGAGCTTCCATTGTTCAATTTCAAGCGTCTCGATATATTATGCGCCTGAATCTGACGTTCGTGTGAAAAGTTATGACCATTTGAATTTCTAGAGAGATTTCGTTGTTCAATTTCGAGCGTCTCGATATATTATGCGCTTGAATCGGACCTTCGAGTGAAAAGTTATGACCATTTGAATTTCTCGAGACCTTCCGTTATTCAATGTCGAGTGTCTCGATATATTATGCGCCTAAATCTGACCTCCGTGCGAATAGTTGTTAACAATTGAATTTCTCAAGAGCTTCCGTTGTTCAATTTCAAGCGTCCCGATATATTATGCGCTTGAAACGGACCTCCGAGTGAAAAGTTATGACCATTTGAATTTCTCGAGACCTTCCGCTGTTCAATGTCGAGTTTGTCAATATATTATGCGCCTGAATCTGACCTCCGTGCGAAAAGTTATGACCATTTGAATTTCTCGAGAGATTCCATTGTTCTATTTCTAGGGACTCGATATATTATGCGCCTGAATTTGACCTCCGTGTGAAAAGTTATGACCATTTGAATTTCTCAAGAGCCTCCGTTATTCAATTTCGAGCGTCTCGATATAATATGCGCCTGAATCGGACCTCCGAGTGAAAAGTTAAGACCATTTGAATTTCTCGAGAGCTTCCATTGTTCAATTTCTAGCGACTCGATATATTATGCGCCTGAATTTGACCTCCGTGTGAAAAGTTATGACCATTTGAATTTCTAGATAGCCTCCGTTGTTCAATTTCGAGCATCCCGATATATTATGCGCCTGAATCTGACCCACGTATGAAAAGTTATGACCATTTGAATTTATCGAGAGTTTTCATTGCTCAATTTTGAGCATCTCGATATATTATGCGCCTGAATCGGGCAACCGACTGAAAAGTTATGACCATTTGAGTTTCTCGAGAGCCTCCGCTGTTCAATGCCGAGCGTCTCGATATATTATGCGCCTGAATCTGACCTCTGTGTGAAAAGTTATGATCATTTGAATTTCTCGAGAGCCTCCGTTGTTCAATTTCGAGCATCTCGATATATTATGCGCCTGAATCTGACCGCTGTGTGAAAAGTTATGACCATTTGAATTTCTCGAGAGCCTCCGTTGTTCAATTTCGAGCATCTTGATATATTATGCGCTTGAATCGGACCTTCGTGTGAAAACTTATGACCATTTGAATTTCTCGAGAGCCTCCGTTGTTCAATTTCGAGCGTCTGGATATATTATGCGCCTGATTCGGACCTCCGAGTTAAAAGTTATGACCATTTGAATTTGTCGAGAGCTTCCATTGTTCAATGCCGAGTTTCTCGATATATTATGCGCCTGAATCGGACCACTGACTGAAAAGTTATGACCATTTGAATTTCACGAGAGCTTCCGTTATTCAATTTCGAGCGTCTCGATATATTATGCTCCTGAATCGGACCTACGATTCAAAAAGTTATGACCAATTGAATTTCCTAAGAGCTTCCGTTGTTCAATTTCTAGCGTCTCGATATATTATGCGCCCGAATCTGACCTCCGTGTGAAAAGTTATGACCATTTAAATTTCTCAAGAGCTTTCGTGGTTCAATTTCGAGCGTCTCGATATATTATGCGCCGGAATCGGACCTCCGACTGAAAAGTTATGACCATTTGAATTTCTCGAGAGCTTCCATTGTTCAATTTCGAGCGTCTCGATATATCATGCGCCTGAATCTGACGTTCGTATGAAAAGTTATGACCATTTGAATTTCTAGAGAGTTTTCGTTGTTCAATTTTGAGCGTCTCGATATATTATGCGCCTGAATCGGACCTATGACTGAAAAGTTATGACCATTTGAATTTCTCGGGAGCTTCCATTGTTCAATTTCGAGCGTCTCGATATATTATGCGCCTGAATCAAACGTCCGTGTGAAAAGTTATGACCATTTGAATTTCTCGAGACCTTCCGTTATTCAATGTCGAGCGTCTCGATATATTATGCGCCTAAATCTGACCTCCGTGCGAAAAGTTGTGACCAATTGAATTTCTCTAGAGCTTCTGTTGTTCAATTTCAAGGGTCTCGATATATTATGCGCTTGAACCCGACCTCCGAGTGAAATGTTATGACCATTTGAATTTCTCGAGACCTTCCGCTGTTCAATGTCGAGTTTGTCGATATATTATGCGCCTGAATCTGACCTCCGTATGAAAAGTTATAACCATTTGATTTTTTCGAGAGCCTCCGTTGTTCAATTTCGAGAATCTCGATATATTATGCCCTTGAATCGGACCTTCGTGTGAAAAGTTATGACCATTTTGAATTTCTCGAGAGCTTTTTTTGTTCAATTTCGAGCGTCTCGATATATTATACGCCTGAATTTGACCACCGTGAAAAGTTATCACTATTTGAATTTCTCGAGAGCTTCTGTTGTTCAATTTCGATAGTCTCGATATATTATGCGCTTGCATCGGACCTCCAAGTTAAAAGTTATGACCAGTTGAATTTGTCGAGAGCTTTCATTGTTCAATTTCGAGCGTCTCGATATATTATGCTCCTGAATCTGACCTTTATGTGAAAACTTATGACCATTTGAATTTCTCGAGATCCTCCGTCGTTCAATTTCGAGCATCTCGATATATGATACGCTTGAATCGGACCTTCGTGTGAAAATTTATGACCATTTGAATTTCTTGAGAGCTTTTGTTGTTCAATTTCGAGCGTCTCGATATATTATTCGCTTGAATCTGACCTCCGTCTGAAAAGTTATGACCATTTTAATTTCTCGAGAGCTTCCGTTCTTCAATTTCGAGCATCTCGATATGTTATGCGCCTGAATCGGACCTCCAATTGAAAAGTTATGACCATTTGAATATCTCGAGAGCTTCCGTTGTTCAATTTCGATCATCTTGATATATTATGCGCCTGAATCTGACCTCCGTTTTAAAAGTTATGAACATTTGAATTTCTCGAGTGCTTTTCTTGTTCAATTTCGAGCGTGTCGATATATTATGCTCCTGAATCTGACCTTTATGTGAAAAGTTATGACCATTTGCATTTCTCGAGATCCTCCGTTGTTCAATTTCGAGCATCTCGATATATTATGCACTTGAATCGGACCTTCGTGTGAAAATTTATGACCATTTGAATTTCTCGAGTGCTTTTGTTGTTCATTTTCGATAGTCTCGATATATTATGCGCCTGCATCGGACCTCCAAGTTAAAAGTTATGACCATTTGAATTTCTCGAGAGCTTTCAGTGTTCAATTTCGAGCGTCTCAATATATTATGCGCCTGAATCGAACCACCGACTGAAAAGTTATGACCATTTGAATTTCACGAGAGCTTTCGTTATTCAATTTCGAGCGTCTCGATATATTATGCTCCTGAATCGGACCTACTATTCAAAAGTTATGACCAATTGAATTTCCTAAGAGCTTCCGTTGTTCAATTTCGAGCGTCTCGATATATTATGCGCCTGAATCTGACCTCTGTGTGAAAAGTTATGACCATTTGAATTTTTTGAGAGCTTTCGTTGTTCAATTTAGAGCGTCTCGATATATTATGCGCCTGAATCGGACCTATGACTGAAAAGTTATGACCATTTGAATTTCTCGGGAGCTTCCATTGTTCAATTTCGAGCGTCTCGATATATTATGCGCCTGAATCAAACGTCCGTGTGAAAAGTTATGACCATTTGAATTTCTAGAGAGCTTTCGTTGTTCAATTTTGAGCGTCTCGATATATTATGCGCCTGAATCGGACCTATGACTGAAAAGTTATGACCATTTGAATTTCTCGAGAGCTTCCGTTATTCAATTTCGAGCGTCTCGATATATTATTCTCCTGAATCGGACCTACGATTCAAAAGTTATGACCAATTAAATTTCCTAAGAGCTTCCGTTGTTCAATTTCGAGCGTCTCGATATATTATGCGCCTGAATCTGACCTCTGTGTGAAAAGTTATGACCATTTGAATTTTTTGAGAGCTTTCGTTGTTCAATTTAGAGCGTCTCGATATATTATGCGCCTGAATCGGACCTATGACTGAAAAGTTATGACCATTTGAATTTCTCGGGAGCTTCCATTGTTCAATTTCGAGCGTCTCGATATATTATGCGCCTGAATCAAACGTCCGTGTGAAAAGTTATGACCATTTGAATTTCTAGAGAGCTTTCGTTGTTCAATTTTGAGCGTCTCGATATATTATGCGCCTGAATCGGACCTATGACTGAAAAGTTATGACCATTTGAATTTCTCGAGAGCTTCCGTTATTCAATTTCGAGCGTCTCGATATATTATTCTCCTGAATCGGACCTACGATTCAAAAGTTATGACCAATTAAATTTCCTAAGAGCTTCCGTTGTTCAATTTCAAGCGTCTCGATATATTATGCGCCTGAATCTGACCTCCGTGTGAAAAGTTATGACCATTTGAATTTCTCGAGAGCTTTCGTTGTTCAATTTCGAGCGTCTCGATATATTATGCGCCGGAATCGGACCTCCGACTAAAAAGTTATGACCATTTGAATTTCTCGAGAGCTTCCATTGTTCAATTTCGAGCGTCTCGATATATTATGCGCCTAAATCTGACATCCGTGTGAAAAGTTATGACCATTTGAATTTCTAGAGAGCTTTCATTGTTCAATTTCGAGCGTCTCTGATACGAAATCAGAGTGTGGTAACGGAAGCAAACAACCAATAACGAAGGTACTAGGTACCACCCTTATTAGTCGAATTCTTTTAAGTATTTTTGGTATTTGTGTGTTTGGGTTTTTACGAAAATCAGCAAGGAAAAATAAGCAATATTAAACTACACCAATAGCTTAATACGAGATTAGCACTCAACACCAATTGAGCTAATCGGACTATTTTCAAGACGACGCTTGCAAATAATCGGGCGAAAATGTAAACACAATTTCTAATTGGACTGAATTGTTCTTGTTTTATTCAATAATCTGCAAATGATCAAATTACATCCATATATGGCCGAAAAACAGTAAGGCCTAATTAAACACAATAAAACTAGTAATAAAATGCAATTAATGACTTAATGCAATCAGCTCATGATATTCCTTTTCCATAATTAGCCACACGCCTATTTAAGGCCTTGAATGTCCCATTTATGCTTCTTTTGTAACCATCTTGGAAAGGTTTTGAATGGCTGAATTTTATTTGTCTTAACTGATGAAAATGCTTAAAATCCTTTTGAGTCTTACTAACCAAACCACGCAGCAAAGTACCAAGAGTTCTATTAGTCACCTCGGTTTGTCCATCGGTTTGAGGGTGATGGGAAGTACTAAACAGCAACTTAGTACCTACTTTCCTCCATAATGTGTTCCAAAAATAACTTAAAAACTTTGAATCACGATCGGAAACAATAGTTTTAGGAACTCCATGTAAACGCACAATCTCACGAAAGTACAAATCAGCAACATTACTAGCATCATCGGTTTTGTGACAAGCTACAAAGTGTGCCATCTTTGAAAACCTATCCACAACCACCATAATAGCATCTTTACCTCGCTGTGTTCGGGGCAAGGCCACAATGAAATCCATACTCACATCCATCCAAGGACCACTAGGCGTTGGCAAGGGAGTATACGCCCCTGGTTTGAAAGAACTCTTTGCCATGTGACAAGTAACACACCTGCTAATGACTTTTTGCACATCTCCTAACATCTTTGGCCAATGAAAGTGTTCCTTCAAAATCTCCAAGGTCTTTGTAATGCCAAAATGACCAGCCAAACCTCCACCATTAGCTTCACGAACTAGTAACTCACGAATTGAATGCCTTGGGATGCAAAGCCGATTCTCCTTGAATAAAAATCCATCTTGCACGATATACTTTCCAAATGCTCCATTCTCACAATTAGAGTATATTTCACCAAAATCCACATCTTCTTTATAATAATCTTTCAAAGTCTCAAAACCAAGTAAACGAGTTTCAAGAATTGAAATTAAAGCATACCTCCTTGAAAGTGCATCAGCCACCACATTACTCTTACCATCCTTGTATTTTGAAGAGAAATTAAAAGATTGAAGAAATTCAACCCATTTAGCATGTCTTGGACTCAACTTCTGCTGCCCATTGATATACTTCAATGACTCATGATCTGAATGCAATATAAAGTGATTAGAACGCAAATAATGATTCCAATGATCAAGAGCTCTCACAATGGCATAGAACTCTTTGTCATAGGTGCAATAGTTCAATCTGGCTCCTCCCAATTTCTCCGAGAAATAAGCTATAGGCCTTTTGTTTTGTATCAAAACAGCCCCAATGCCAACTCCACTAGCATCACATTCAACTTCAAATGGTTGAGTAAAATCGGGTAAAGCTAAAACAGGAGCTTCACAAAGCTTTAACTTAATCAATTCAAAAGCCTTTTGTGCTTGTTCATTCCACCCAAACGCACCCTTCTTCAAACATTCGGTCATAGGACTTGCTATAGTGCTAAAATTCTGGATAAAGCGTCGATAAAATGATGCAAGACCAAGGAAAGATCTCACCTCCGAAACTGTTGTAGGGCTCGGCCAAGTCTTGATAGCATCCACTTTTGTTTGATCAACGGATACTCCATCTTTAGACACCACATATCCAAGAAACACCACACTTTCAACCAAGAAATCACACTTTTCCCTCTTCCCATAGAGTTTTTGTGCTCTTAGGGTCTCAAATATTTGTTTCAAATGAGTGAAATGCTCCTCTATAGATTTGCTATACACCAATATGTCATCAAGATAAACAACAACAAACTTACCCAAAAAAGGCTTGAGTACTTCGTTCATGAGCCTCATAAAGGTGCTAGGTGCATTTGTGAGCCCAAATGGCATAACTAGCCATTCATATAGACCATGCTTAGTCTTGAATGCCGTCTTCCATTCATCACCTTCACGCATTCTGATTTGGTGATATCCACTCCTTAGATCAATTTTTGAGAAGATAACCGATCCATGTAACTCATCAAGCATATCATCTAGTCTTGGAATGGGAAAACGATATTTGATGGTTATGTTGTTCACTGCCCTACTATCAATACACATTCTCCATGAACCATCCTTCTTAGGAACCAACAATGTCGGAACAGCACATGGACTCATTGATTCACGCACATAACCCATGCTTATCAATTCTTCAATTTGCCGTTGCAACTCCTTTGTCTCCTCCGGATTACACCTATATGCAGCCTTGTTTGGTAATGGAACTCCCGGAATTAGATCAATTTGATGCTCAATCCCACGGATAGGTGGCAAACCCTTTGGTAGTTCACTTGGAAACACATCTTCATACTCACCCAAAACAGCCTCCAATTGTTGTTTAAAAGGAGTCTCTACATCGTCTTGTCTAGCATTCTTTGCAACCAACACGTAGACTAATTCACCATTATCAATAGCATCCTTCACTTCATTTTCAGTAGCAAACATAGTGAGACTAGGCTTTTTACCTCTTTTTGTAATCATGGAACGGACTTCATTTGATGCCATTGGTTTCAACACAATCCTCTTGCCATTGAAGTTCAATTCATGCTCATTGGACCTTCCTCTATGCGTCACATCCCTATCAAATTGCCAAGGGCGTCCCAAGAGTATGTGACTTGCATCCATAGGTACCACATCACACAAGATTTCATCAACATAAGATCCCATGGTTAATCCCACACGCGTCTGCCTTGTAACATTTATGCTACTTCCATTGTCCAACCAATGTAGCGCATAAGGCTTAGGATGTTTTGTTGTGAGCAATCCTAATTTAGACACCATTTCAGTTGAAGCCGCATTGGTACAACTACCTCCATCCACAATGATACTACACCACTTATCTTTCACTTGACCCTTAGTGTAGAAGATTTGATTTCTTTGATCTCCTTCCACGGGTACAGCCTTGACTTGCAAAGTTCTTAGCATCAAGGTATCATACATGGGAGGTCCATATACTTCTACCTCATCATCATCATCTTCAACAATTTCAACTCCATCACCTTCAATATTGCCACCAGATTCTTCTTCTTCCTTCATCAACTCATCACGCATGCTAATTGCTTCTCGGAGGGTCACAACTCGTTGATTAGGACAAGCCCTAGCAAAGTGTCCAAAGCCTTGACACTTGAAACACCTAACCTTTGACAGATTAGTCTCCTTGGCCGTGGCAATGGGTTGTTTAGGAGCGGCCTCACTTTGTTTCGGTTGATTCTCCATTGGTTTAGTGCTAGGGGCTGGATTTGCACTACCCGACACACCTCCCTTGGACCAACCACTAGAACTCCCAGCATTATATCTACTCTTGTTTTGATTTTCAATCTTCAAACACAAGGTGCACAAAGTGGTGAAATCTGTGTAGTTACATAGCTCAACAGCAAAAGCTATGTTCTTATTCAGCCCACGAAGGAAACGGCTCATTTTTTGCTCTTCATTTTCCTCCACTTCACCCATTAGGCATAGGTTCTCAAACTCATCAATGTATTCAGTAACACTCATTTTGCCTTGCACCAAATCTGCAATCTTTTTATACAAATTCAGTCGGTGATTTGATGGTACATATCTCTTGCGCAACTTCTTCTTCAAGGACTCCCAAGAGTGGATTTTCTCCTTTCCATCTCGTGTCCTTCTAGCCTTCAATCCCTCATACCACAACGATGCACTTTTGCTAAGTTTCAGGATAGCATATTTGCAACGTTTCTCATCATCAAGATCCTTGAAGTCAAACATTCTATCAATCTTGCGCTCCCATTCTAGATAAACCTCCGGGTCTGCACTACCATTAAATTCAGGTAGTTCGGTGATTTTGAACTCATCCACGTTTGGACGTGGTTCACCCCTTCTAGGCCTCCATCGTTCATCTCTCATGTCAACGTTCCTTAAGGCTTCACGCAATTTGTCCATGAAATCATCACTGTTGAAATCCATTGTTGTCACGTAACACGGAATCAGAACCGTGCTCTGATGCCACTAATGATACGAAATCAGAGTGTGGTAACGGAAGCAAACAACCAATAACGAAGGTACTAGGTACCACCCTTATTAGTCGAATTCTTTTAAGTATTTTTGGTATTTGTGTGTTTGGGTTTTTACGAAAATCAGCAAGGAAAAATAAGCAATATTAAACTACACCAATAGCTTAATACGAGATTAGCACTCAACACCAATTGAGCTAATCGGACTATTTTCAAGACGACGCTTGCAAATAATCGGGCGAAAATGTAAACACAATTTCTAATTGGACTGAATTGTTCTTGTTTTATTCAATAATCTGCAAATGATCAAATTACATCCATATATGGCCGAAAAACAGTAAGGCCTAATTAAACACAATAAAACTAGTAATAAAATGCAATTAATGACTTAATGCAATGATATTCCTTTTCCATAATTAGCCACACGCCTATTTAAGGCCTTGAATGTCCCATTTATGCTTCTTTTGTAACCATCTTGGAAAGGTTTTGAATGGCTGAATTTTATTTGTCTTAACTGATGAAAATGCTTAAAATAGCCAAGTAATTAAACTCAGCCCTTGATGAGGATTCCAAACAGCCCCCACGCCATTAACTTCCCTTTGAATGTAACTTGTGTTGATTTTCAACTCCTCTTGGTCAATTTTCGTACCAGTCTCGATATATTATGCGCTTGAATCGGACCTCCGAGTGAAAAGTTATGACCATTTGAAGTTCTTGAGACCTTCCGATGTTCAATGTCGAGCGTCTCGATATATTATGCGCCTGAAACAGACCCCCGTGTGAAAAGTTATGACCATTTGAATTTCTCAAGAGCTTCCGTTGTTCAATTTCAAGCGTCTCGATATATTATGCGCTTGAATCGGACCTCCGAGGGAAAAGTTATGACCATTTGAATTTCTCGAGATCTTCCGCTGTTCAATGTCGAGCGTCTCGATATATTATGCGCTTGCATCTGACCTCTGTGTGAAAAGTTATGACCATTTGAATTTCTTGAGAGCCTCCGTTGTTCAATTTCGAGCATCTCGATATATTATGCGCTTGAATCGGACCTTCGTGTTAAAAGTTATGACCATTTGAATTTGTCGAGAGCTTCCATTGTTCTATTTCTAGCGACTCGATATATTATGCGCCTGAATTTGACCTCCGTGTGAAAAGTTATGACCATTTGAATTTCTCGAGAGCCTCCGTTGTTCAATTTCGAGCGTCTCGATATATTATGCGCCTGATTCGGACCTCCGAGTTAAAAGTTATGACCATTTGAATTTGTCGAGAGCTTCCATTGTTCAATTTCGAGCGTCTCGATATATTAGGCGCCTGAATCGGACCACCGACTGAAAAGTTATGACCATTTGAATTTCACGAGAGCTTCCGTTATTCAATTTCGAGCGTCTCGATATATTATGCTCCTGAATCGAACCTACGATTCAAAAGTTATGACCATTTGAATTTCACGAGAGCTTCCGTTATTCAATTTCGAGCGTCTCGATATATTATGCTCCTGAATCGGACCTACGATTCAAAAGTTATGACCAATTGAATTTCCTAAGAGCTTCCGTTGTTCAATTTCGAGCGTCTCGATAGATTATGCGCCTAATTCTGACTTCCGTGTGAAAAGTGATGACCATTTGAATTTCTTGAGAACTTTCGTTGTTCAATTTCGAGCGTCTCGATAGATTATGCGCTTGAATCGGACCTCCGAGTGAAAAGTTATGACCATTTGAATTTCACGAGACCTTCCGCTGTTCAATGTCGAGCGTCTCGATATATTATGCGCCTGAATGTGACCTCTGTGTGAAAAGTTATGACAATTTGAATTTCTCGAGAGCCTCTGTTGTTCAATTTCGAGCGTCTCGATATATTATGCGCCTGAATCGGATCTCCGATTGAAAAGTTATGACCATTGAATATCTCGAGAGCTTCCGTTGTTCAATTTCGATCATCTCGATATATTATGCGCCTGAATCTGACCTCTGTGTGAAAAGTTATGACCATTTGAATTTTTTAAGAGCTTTCGTTGTTCAATTTCGAGCGTGTCGATATATTATGCGCCTGAATCAGACCTATGACTGAAAAGTTATGACCATTTGAATTTCACGAGAGCTTCCGTTATTCAATTTCGAGCGTCTCGATATATTATGCTCCTGAATCGGACCTACGATTCAAAAGTTATGACCAATTGAATTTCCTAAGAGCTTCCGTTGTTCAATTTCGAGCGTCTCGATAGATTATGCGCCTGAATCTGACTTCCGTGTGAAAAGTTATGGCCATTGGAATTTCTCGAGAGCTTTCGTTGTTCAATTTCGAGCGTCTCGATATATTATGCGCCTGAATCGGACTTACGATTCAAAAGTTATGACCAATTGAATTTCCTTAGAGCTTCCATTGTTCAATTTCGAGCATCTCGATATATTATGCGTCTGAATCGGACCACCGACTGAAAAGTTATGACCATTTGAATTTCTCGAGAGCTTTCATTGTTCAATTTCGAGCGTCTCGATATAATATGCGCCTCAATTTGACCTCCGACTGAAAAGTTATGACCATTTGAATTTCTCGAGAGCCTCCGTTGTTCAATTTCGAGCATCTCGATATATTATGCGCCTGAATCTGACCCCCGTATGAAAAGTTATGACCATTTGAATTTCTCGAGAGCTTTCATTGTTCAATTTCGAGGGTCTCGATATATTATGCGCCTCAATCTGACCTCCGTGTGAAAAGTTATGACCTTTTGAATTTCTCGAGAGCTTTCGTTGTTCAATTTCGAGCGTCTCGATATATTATGCGCCGGAATCGGACCTCCGAGGGAAAAGTTATGACCATTTGAATTTCTCGAGAGCTTCCATTGTTCAATTTCGAGCGTCTCGATATAATTAGCGCCTGAATCTGACGTCCGTGTGAAAAGTTATGACCATTTGAATATCTCGAGAGCTTCCATTGTTCTATGTCGACTGTCTCGATATATTATGCGCCTGAATCGGACCTCCGAGTGAAAAGTCAAGACCATTTGAATTTCTCGAGAGCTTCCATTGTTCAATTTCGAGCGTCTCGATATATTATGCACCGGAATCGGACCTCCGACTGAAAAGTTATGACCATTTGAATCTCTCGAGAGCTTCCATTGTTCAATTTCGAGCGTCTCGATATAATTAGCGCCTGAATCTGACGTCCGTGTGAAAAGTTATGACCATTTGAATATCTCGAGAGCTTCCATTGTTCTATGTCGACTGTCTCGATATATTATGCGCCTGAATCGGACCTCCGAGTGAAAAGTCAAGACCGTTTGAATTTCTCGAGAGCTTCCATTGTTCAATTTCTAGCGACTCGATATATTATGCGCCAGAATCTGACCTCCGTGTGAAAAGTTATGACCATTTGAATTTCTCGAGACCTTCCGTTGTTTAATATCGAGCGTCTCGTTATATTATGCGCCTGAATCTGACCTACGTGCGAAAAGTTATGACCATTTGAATTTCTCAAGAGCTTCCGTTGTTCAATTTCAAGCGTCTCGATATATTATGCGCTTGAATCGGACCTCCGAGGGAAAAGTTATGACCATTTGAATTTCTCGAGATCTTCCGCTGTTCAATGTCGAGCGTCCCATAATATTATGCGCCTGAATCTAACCTCCGTGTGAAAAGTTATGACCATTTGAATTTCTCAAGAGCTTCCGTTGTTCAATTTCAAGCGTCTCGATATTTTATGCGCTTGAATCGGACCTCCGAGTGAAAAGTTATGACCATTTGAATTTCACAAGACCTTCCGCTGTTCAATGTCGAGCGTCTCGATATATTATGCGCCTGAATGTGACCTCTGTGTGAAAAGTTATGACCATTTGAATTTCTCGAGAGCCTCTGTTGTTCAATTTCGAGCGTCTCGATATATTATGCGCCGGAATTGGACCTCCGACTGAAAAGTTATGACCATTTGAATTTCTCGAGAGCTTCCATTGTTCTATTTCTAGCGACTCGATATATTTTTCGCCAGAATCTGACCTCCGTGTGAAAAGTTATGACCATTTGAATTTCTCGAGACCTTCCGTTGTTCAATGTCGAGCGTCTCGTTATATTATGCGCCTGAATCTGACCTCCGTGCGAAAAGTTATGACCATTTGAATTTCTCAAGAGCTTCCGTTGTTCAATTTCAAGCGTCTCGATATTTTATGCGCTTGAATCGGACCTCCGAGTGAAAAGTTAAGACCATTTGAATTTCTCGAGACCTTCCGTTGTTCAATGTCGAGCGTCTCGATATATAATGCGCCTGAATCTAACCTCCGTGTGAAAAGTTATGACCATTTGAATTTCTCAAGAGCTTCCGTTGTTCAATTTCAAACGTCTCGATATTTTATGCGCTTGAATCGGACCTCCGAGTGAAAAGTTATGACCATTTGAATTTCACAAGACCTTCCGCTGTTCAATGTCGAGCGTCTCGATATATTATGCGCCTGAATGTGACCTCTGTGTGAAAAGTTATGACCATTTGAATTTCTCGAGAGCCTCTGTTGTTCAATTTCGAGCGTCTCGATATATTATGCGCCGGAATTGGACCTCCGACTGAAAAGTTATGACCATTTGAATTTCTCGAGAGCTTCGATTGTTCAATTTCGCGCGTCTCGATATACTATGCGCCTGAATCTGACGTCCGTGTGAAAATTTATGACCATTTAAATTTCTATAGAGCTTTCGATGTTCAATTTCGAGCGTCCAATATATTATTCGCCTGAATCTGACCTCCGTGTGAAAATTTATGACCATTTGAATTTCTCGAGAGCCTCCGTTGTTCAATTTCGAGCGTCTCGATACATTATGCGCCTGAATCGGACCTCCGAGTTAAAAGTTATGACCATTTGAATTTGTCGAGAGCTTCCATTGTTCAATGTCGAGTGTCTCGATATATTATGCGCCTGAATTGGACCTCCGAGTGAAAAGTTAAGACCATTTGAATTTCTCGACACCTTCCATTGTTCGGTTTCTAGCGACTCGATATATTATGCGCCTGAATTTGACCTCCGTGTGAAAAGTTATGACCATTTGAATTTCTCGAGAGCCTCCGTTGTTCAATTTGGAGCATCTCGATATATTATTCGCCTGAATCTGACCCCCGTAAGAAAAGTTATGACCATTTGAATTTCTCGAGAGCTTTCATTGTTCAATTTCGAGCGTCTCGATATATTATGCGCCTGAATCAAACCACCTACTGAAAAGTTATGACCATTTGAATTTCACGAGAGCTTCCGTTATTCAATTTCGAGCGTCTCGATATATTATGCTCCTGAATCGGACCTACGATTCAAAAGTTATGACCAATTGAATTTCCAATGAGCTTCCGTTGTCCAATTTCGAGCGTCTCGATATATTATGCGCCTCAATCTGACCCCCGTGTGAAAAGTTATGACCTTTTGAATTTCTCGAGAGCTTTCGTTGTTCAATTTCGAGCGTCTCGATATATTATGCACCGGAATCGGACCTCCGACTGAAAAGTTATGACCATTTGAATTTCTCGAGAGCTTCCATTGTTCAATTTCGAGCGTCTCGATATAATTAGCGCCTGAATCTGACGTCCGTGTGAAAAGTTATGACCATTTGAATATCTCGAGAGCTTCCATTGTTCTATGTCGACTGTCTCGATATATTATGCGCCTGAATCGGACCTCCGAGTGAAAAGTCAAGACCATTTGAATTTCTCGAGAGCTTCCATTGTTCAATTTCTAGCGACTCGATATATTATGCGCCAGAATCTGACCTCCGTGTGAAAAGTTATGACCATTTGAATTTCTCGAGACCTTCCGTTGTTCAATGTCGAGCGTCTCGTTATATTATGCGCCTGAATCTGACCTCCGTGCGAAAAGTTATGACCATTTGAATTTCTCAAGAGCTTCCGTTGTTCAATTTCAAGCGTCTCGATATTTTATGCACTTGAATCGGACCTCCGAGGGAAAAGTTATGACCATTTGAATTTCTTGAGATCTTCCGCTGTTCAATGTCGAGCGTCTCGATATATTATGCGCCTGCATCTGACCTCTGTGTGAAAAGTTATGACCATTTGAATTTCTTGAGAGCTTCCGTTGTTCAATTTCGAGCATCTCGATATATTATGATGTGACCCTGAGTAGGAGCGGATCGCTTGATACAGGTTATAGAGTTTGGATGACGCCACTTCCGGTGAAGGAAGATAAGTCAGCGTAGACGCCACTTCCGGTTAAGGAAGATAAGTCTGGGTAGACGCCACTTCCAGTGAAGGAAGATAAGTCAGGGTAGACGCCACTTCCGGTGAAGGAAGATAAGTCTGGGTAGACGCCACTTCCAGTGAAGGAAGATAAGTCTGGGTAGACGCCACAAGGATTACCTTGATAAGTCTGATAATTGGTTCAACAAGGAACCCAGAGAGAAACTCTCACCCAAATTTTGTCAAATGCCAAAAGTTTTTTTATTCAAAACAAAAACCCATACTTATAGTGTAGCTAAACAAAAAGATAAAAATAGACATGGGCCTTTTAAACAGTTTGGGCCAAAATTACAATAAAAATAAATTATAACTAAAAACTTATTTAACTTGGGCCTTCAAATTAGTTTGGGCCTTCAGCAACAATTAATAGTCTTGATAGTGTCTCTGCCTCTGGGCCTTCATCCTTCTCCACTTGGGCCTTCATCCTTCTCCACTCGGGGGCTTTGTCCTTCTCCACTTGGGCCTTCGTCCTTCTCCACTTGGGCCTTTAGACTGTATTTGGCCTGTTTCATGATTCTCATCATTCCCTCCTTCTTGGAAAACATTTGTCCTCAAATGTCCAAGATCATCACCGGGTTCAAGTACCACTTCCTTCCTTTTCTTTTGGGCTTGCTTGGCATAGCTTTCATTCTTCTTTGCAATTTGCACCTTCACTTGGTCATACAATTTTTTTACATACGCAACTTTGGTCTGTGCATCCTTATGCTGAGTCTCTTGGGGCTTGCTGTTGTAAGTTGGCTTGTTAGGCAATGAAGCTTCTAGAAGGAGATCAACTTGATGTTCTATGCCTCTTGAAGGTGGTAGTCCATGAGGAATCTCCATAGGAAAGACATTTTTAGATTCCTGCAATAAGGGTTGAACACTAGGAGAAATAGAAATAGTAAACTCATTAGAATTATGAGTAGAAATTTTACTGTCTTTGCAATACTGTAGATTGAGTGGTTCATGAGCAGGTAACACTTTCCTCACTTCACTCGCCTCTGCAAAATAATTAAATTTTCTCTCATGTGTATCACTCTTTTCCTCGGGTGTATCACTCTTTTTCATATTCCTTTGTGGTGCCTCACTATTTTCTTTCTCTTGTTCTCTCTTTTCTCTCATTCTGATTTGGTCATCACACACTTCTCTAGGGGATAGAGGTTTAAGAGTAAACAAGGAAGATTTGGTCAACAAACGTTGCATTTGTGTAGTCCACGCGTCCAGAAATAAGCGTTGAGATTCATCCAGTTGATGATATACACCACCATTGTCACCAGCTCTTGCCATGATTAAGGAACAAAGAATTTTGCAGTAAATTAAAAAAAATTCAGGACCTCACCACACTCTACTCACGTGTTTCTCTCTTTAATGGTAGTTCACTCGTGTTTGATGCTCTCAATATAGGCTTTTGTGTGATGTTTTCACTCTTGCCTTTTACCACTCACTCCCTCTTAAGTTCCTGGATAGACCGAATTAGACACACAAGGTAATATAAAATAAAAGGAAAGACAATAGAATTATCAGAGTAACAGATTTGATTTGGGATAACAACTTGGACTTGATTTGGATAGCAGATTGGATTTGATTTGGATAACAGATTAGATTTGGATAACAAATCTGATTTGGATAAATTTTTTTGATTTGATTTGAGTTGGATAATAGATCAGATTTGGGATAACAAATTAGATTTAATTTGGATAACAGATATGATAACAAATAAGATAACAGATAGGATAACAGATAAGATAACAGATATGACAACTAAACTTCAAATGCTCATAACTTTTGCTACGGTTATCCGTTTGAGGCCCACTATATATCAAAACGCTCAGAATTCAGAGGAGAATCTAGATAATGGGATTTGGTACACGATTTTCTGCCAAAAAAAAGCCTCTAACTGCCTCAATTTCGTGTTCAAAGATCAAACACCCACTTTCTCTTTTTTCTCTTTCTTCTTTTCTTCTCTTTTTTTTTTCAAAATTTCTGCAACTTTTTTTTTTTTTTTTTTTACTTGCAACAGAACCCAAACAATTTTTTTTTGACACAAAGTCTGAAAGACACTAGAAACAAGAACAACAACAAGAACACAAACGTGACAAGAACAAGAACGAAACAAAGACACAAACAAGAACGCAACAAGACGCAAACAAGAAAAACAAATAACAGAACAAGGACAAAACACGAACCAGGACAAATTACAAAGAAAAATAATAGGATAAGATAGAACCTGTATCAAGAGCCAAAGCTCTGATACCAGATGATGTGACCCTGAGTAGGAGCGGATCGCTTGATACAGGTTATAGAGTTTGGATGACGCCACTTCCGGTGAAGGAAGATAAGTCAGGGTAGACGCCACTTCCGGTTAAGGAAGATAAGTCTGGGTAGACGCCACTTCCAGTGAAGGAAGATAAGTCAGGGTAGACGCCACTTCCGGTGAAGGAAGATAAGTCTGGGTAGACGCCACTTCCAGTGAAGGAAGATAAGTCTGGGTAGACGCCACAAGGATTACCTTGATAAGTCTGATAATTGGTTCAACAAGGAACCCAGAGAGAAACTCTCACCCAAATTTTGTCAAATGCCAAAAGTTTTTTTATTCAAAACAAAAACCCATACTTATAGTGTAGCTAAACAAAAAGATAAAAATAGACATGGGCCTTTTAAACAGTTTGGGCCAAAATTACAATAAAAATAAATTATAACTAAAAACTTATTTAACTTGGGCCTTCAAATTAGTTTGGGCCTTCAGCAACAATTAATAGTCTTGATAGTGTCTCTGCCTCTGGGCCTTCATCCTTCTCCACTTGGGCCTTCATCCTTCTCCACTCGGGGGCTTTGTCCTTCTCCACTTGGGCCTTCGTCCTTCTCCACTTGGGCCTTTAGACTGTATTTGGCCTGTTTCATGATTCTCATCATTACCTGAGTAGGAGTGGATCGTTTGATACAGGCTACGGAGGTTTGGATGACGCCACTTCCGGTGAAGGAAGATAAGTCAGGGTAGACGCCACAAGGATTACCTTGATAAGTCTGAGATTGGTTCAACAAGGAACTCAGAGAGAAACTCTCACCAAATTTTATCAAAATGCCAAAAGTTTTTTCTATTGAAAACAAAAACAAATACTTATAGTGTATCTAAACAAATAGATAAAAATAGACATGGGCCTTTTAAACAGTTTGGGCCAAAATTACAATAAAAATAAATTATAACTAAAAACTTATTTAACTTGGGCCTTCAAATTAGTTTGGGCCTTCAGCAACAATTAATAGTCTTGATAGTGTCTCTGCCTCTGGGCCTTCATCCTTCTCCACTTGGGCCTTCATCCTTCTCCACTCGGGGGCTTTGTCCTTCTCCACTTGGGCCTTCGTCCTTCTCCACTTGGGCCTTTAGACTGTATTTGGCCTGTTTCATGATTCTCATCATATTATGCGCTTGAATCGGACCTTCGTGTTAAAAGTTATGACCATTTGAATTTGTCGAGAGCTTCCATTGTTCTATTTCTAGCGACTCGATATATTATGCGCCTGAATTTGACCTCCGTGTGAAAAGTTATGACCATTTGAATTTCTCGAGAGCCTCCGTTGTTCAATTTCGAGCGTCTCGATATATTATGCGCCTGATTCGGACCTCCGAGTTAAAAGTTATGACCATTTGAATTTCTCGAGAGCCTCTGTTGTTCAATTTCGAGCGTCTCGATATATTATGCGCCGGAATTGGACCTCCGACTGAAAAGTTATGACCATTTGAATTTCTCGAGAGCTTCCATTGTTCAATTTCGAGCGTCTCGATATATTATTCGCCTGAATCTGACCTCCGTGTGAAAAGTTATGACCTTTTGAATTTCTCGAGAGCCTCCATTGTTCAATTTCGAGCGTCTCGATACATTATGCGCCTGAATCGGACCTCCGAGTTAAAAGTTATGACCATTTGAATTTGTCGAGAGCTTCCATTGTTCAATGTCGAGTGTCTCGATATATTATGCGTTTGAATCGGACCTCCGAGTGAAAAGTTAAGACCATTTGAATTTCTCGACACCTTCCATTGTTCGGTTTCTAGCGACTCGATATATTATGCGCCTGAATTTGACCTCCGTGTGAAAAGTTATGACCATTTGAATTTCTCGAGAGCCTCCGTTGTTCAATTTGGAGCATCTCGATATATTATGCGCTTGAATCAGACCTTCGTGTGAAAATTTATGACCATTTGAATTTCTCGAGAGCTTTTGTTGTTCAATTTCGAGCGTCTCGATATATTATTCGTCTGAATCTGACCTCCGTCTGAAAAGTTATGACCATTGAATATCACGAGAGCTTCCGTTGTTCAATTTCGATCATCTCGATATATTATGCGCCTGAATCTGACCTCTGTGTGAAAAGTTATGACCATTTGAATTTCTCGAGAGCCTCCGTTGATCAATTTGTAGCATCTCGATATATTATTCGCTTGAATCTGACCCCCGTATGAAAAGTTATGACCATTTGAATTTGTCGAGAGCTTCCATTGTTCAATTTCGAGCGTCTCGATATATTATGCGCCTGAATCGGACCACCGACTGAAAAGTTATGACCATTTGAATTTCACGAGAGCTTCCGTTATTCAATTTCGAGCGTCTCGATATATTATGCTCCTGAATCGAACCTACGATTCAAAAGTTATGACCATTTGAATTTCACGAGAGCTTCCGTTATTCAATTTCGAGCGTCTCGATATATTATGCTCCTGAATCGGACCTACGATTCAAAAGTTATGACCAATTGAATTTCCTAAGAGCTTCCGTTGTTCAATTTCGAGCGTCTCGATAGATTATGCGCCTGATTCTGACTTCCGTGTGAAAAGTGATGACCATTTGAATTTTATGAGAACTTTCGTTGTTCAATTTTGAGCGTCTCGATAGATTATGCGCTTGAATCGGACCTCCGAGTGAAAAGTTATGACCATTTGAATTTCACGAGACCTTCCGCTGTTCAATGTCGAGCGTCTCGATATATTATGCGCCTGAATGTGACCTCTGTGTGACAAGTTATGACCATTTGAATTTCTCGACACCTTCCGCTGTTCAATGTCGAGCGTCTCAATATATTATGCGCCTGAATCTGACCTCCGTATATAAAGTTATGACCCTTTGAATTTCTCGAGATCATCCGTTGTTCAATTTCGAGCATCTCATTATATTATGCGCTTTAATCGGACCTTCGTGTGAAAATTTATGGCCATTTGAATTTCTCGAGAACTTTTGTTGTTCAATTTCGTGCGTCGCGATATATTATTCGCTTGAATCTGACCTCCGATTGAAAGGTTATGACCATTTGAATTTCTCGACACCTTCCGCTGTTCAATGTCGAGCGTCTCGATATATTATGCGCCTGAATCTGACCTCCGTATATAAAGTTATGACCCTTTGAATTTCTCGAGATCCTCCGTTGTTCAATTTCGAGCATCTCATTATATTATGCGCTTTAATCGGACCTTCGTGTGAAAATTTATGGCCATTTGAATTTCTCGAGAACTTTTGTTGTTCAATTTCGTGCGTCTCGATATATTATTCGCTTGAATCTGACCTCCGATTGAAAGGTTATGACCATTTGAATATCTCTAGAGCTTCTATTTTTCAATTTCGATCATCTCGATATATTATGCGCCTGAATCTGACCTCCGTGTGAAAAGTTATGACCATCTGAATTTCTCGAGAGCTTTTGTTGTTCAATTTCGAGCGTGTCGATATATTATGCTCCTGAATCTGACCTTTATGTGAAAAGTTATGACCATTTGAATTTCTCGAGATCCTCCGTTGTTCAATTTCGAGCATCTCGATATATTATGCGCTTGAATCAGACCTTCGTGTGAAAATTTATGACCATTTGAATTTCTCGAGAGCTTTTGTTGTTCAATTTCGAGCGTCTCGATATATTATTCGTCTGAATCTGACCTCCGTCTGAAAAGTTATGACCATTGAATATCACGAGAGCTTCCGTTGTTCAATTTCGATCATCTCGATATATTATGCGCCTGAATCTGACCTCTGTGTGAAAAGTTATGACCATTTGAATTTTTTGAGAGCTTTCGTTGTTCAATTTGGAGAGTCTCGATATATTATGCGCCGGAATCGGACCTCCGACTGAAAAGTTATGACCATTTGAATTTCTCGAGAGCTTCCGTTATTCAATTTCGAGAATTTAGATATATTATGCGCCTGAATCGGACCCCCGATTGAAAGGTTATGACCATTTGAATATCTCTAGAGCTTCCATTGTTCAATTTCGATCATCTCGATATATTATGCGCCTGAATCTGACCTCCGTGTGAAAAGTTACGACCATTTGAATTTCTCGAGAGCTTTTGTTGTTCAATTTCGAGCGTCTCGATATATTATGCTCCTGAATCTGACCTTTATGTGAAAAGTTATGACCATTTGAATTTCTCGAGAGCCTCTGTTGTTCAATTTCGAGCGTCTCGATATATTATGCGCCGGAATTGGACCTCCGACTGAAAAGTTATGACCATTTGAATTTCTCGAGAGCTTCCATTGTTCAATTTCGAGCGTCTCGATATATTATGCTCCTGAATCTGACGTACGTGTGAAAAGTTATGACCATTTAAATTTCTAGAGAGCTTTCGCTGTTCAATTTCGAGCGTCTCGAGAGCTTTTGTTGTTCAATTTCGAGCGTCTCGATATATTATGCTCCTGAGTCTGACCTTTATGTGAAAAGTTATGACCATTTGAATTTCTCGAGAGCCTCTGTTGTTCAATTTCGAGCGTCTCGATATATTATGCGCCGGAATTGGACCTCCGACTGAAAAGTTATGACCATTTGAATTTCTCGAGAGCTTCCATTGTTCAATTTCGAGCGTCTCGATATATTATTCGCCTGAATCTGACCTTCGTGTGAAAAGTTATGACCTTTTGAATTTCTCGAGAGCTTTCGTTGTTCAATTTCGAGCGTCTCGATATATTATGCGCCGGAATCGGACCTCCGACTGAAAAGTTATGACCATTTGAATTTCTCGAGAGCTTCCATTGTTCAATTTCGAGCGTCTCGATATATTATTCGCCAGAATCTGACCTCCGTGTGAAAAGTTATAACCATTTGAATTTCTAGAGAGTTTTCGTTGTTCAATTTCGAGCGTCTCGATATATTATGCGCCTGAATCGGACCTCCGAGTTAAAAGTTATGACCATTTGAATTTGTCGAGAGCTTCCATTGTTCAATGTCGAGTGTCTCGATATATTATGCACCTGAATCGGACCTCCGAGTGAAAAGTTAAGACCATTTGAATTTCTCGACACCTTCCATTGTTCGGTTTCTAGCAACTCGATATATTATGCGCCTGAATTTGACCTCCGTGTGAAAAGTTATGACCATTTGAATTTCTCGAGAGCCTCCGTTGATCAATTTGTAGCATCTCGATATATTATTCGCTTGAATCTGACCCCCGTATGAAAAGTTATGACCATTTGAATTTGTCGAGAGCTTCCATTGTTCAATTTCGAGCGTCTCGATATATTATGCGCCTGAATCGGACCACCGACTGAAAAGTTATGACCATTTGAATTTCACGAGAGCTTCCGTTATTCAATTTCGAGCGTCTCGATATATTATGCTCCTGAATCGAACCTACGATTCAAAAGTTATGACCATTTGAATTTCACGAGAGCTTCCGTTATTCAATTTCGAGCGTCTCGATATATTATGCTCCTGAATCGGACCTACGATTCAAAAGTTATGACCAATTGAATTTCCTAAGAGCTTCCGTTGTTCAATTTCGAGCGTCTCGATAGATTATGCGCCTGATTCTGACTTCCGTGTGAAAAGTGATGACCATTTGAATTTTATGAGAACTTTCGTTGTTCAATTTTGAGCGTCTCGATAGATTATGCGCTTGAATCGGACCTCCGAGTGAAAAGTTATGACCATTTGAATTTCACGAGACCTTCCGCTGTTCAATGTCGAGCGTCTCGATATATTATGCGCCTGAATGTGACCTCTGTGTGACAAGTTATGACCATTTGAATTTCTCGACACCTTCCGCTGTTCAATGTCGAGCGTCTCGATATATTATGCGCCTGAATCTGACCTCCGTATATAAAGTTATGACCCTTTGAATTTCTCGAGATCATCCGTTGTTCAATTTCGAGCATCTCATTATATTATGCGCTTTAATCGGACCTTCGTGTGAAAATTTATGGCCATTTGAATTTCTCGAGAACTTTTGTTGTTCAATTTCGTGCGTCGCGATATATTATTCGCTTGAATCTGACCTCCGATTGAAAGGTTATGACCATTTGAATTTCTCGACACCTTCCGCTGTTCAATGTCGAGCGTCTCGATATATTATGCGCCTGAATCTGACCTCCGTATATAAAGTTATGACCCTTTGAATTTCTCGAGATCCTCCGTTGTTCAATTTCGAGCATCTCATTATATTATGCGCTTTAATCGGACCTTCGTGTGAAAATTTATGGCCATTTGAATTTCTCGAGAACTTTTGTTGTTCAATTTCGTGCGTCTCGATATATTATTCGCTTGAATCTGACCTCCGATTGAAAGGTTATGACCATTTGAATATCTCTAGAGCTTCTATTTTTCAATTTCGATCATCTCGATATATTATGCGCCTGAATCTGACCTCCGTGTGAAAAGTTATGACCATCTGAATTTCTCGAGAGCTTTTGTTGTTCAATTTCGAGCGTGTCGATATATTATGCTCCTGAATCTGACCTTTATGTGAAAAGTTATGACCATTTGAATTTCTTGAGATCCTCCGTTGTTCAATTTCGAGCATCTCGATATATTATGCGCTTGAATCAGACCTTCGTGTGAAAATTTATGACCATTGGAATTTCTCGAGAGCTTTTGTTGTTCAATTTCGAGCGTCTCGATATATTATTCGTCTGAATCTGACCTCCGTCTGAAAAGTTATGACCATTGAATATCACGAGAGCTTCCGTTGTTCAATTTCGATCATCTCGATATATTATGCGCCTGAATCTGACCTCTGTGTGAAAAGTTATGACCATTTGAATTTTTTGAGAGCTTTCGTTGTTCAATTTGGAGAGTCTCGATATATTATGCGGCGGAATCGGACCTCCGACTGAAAAGTTATGACCATTTGAATTTCTCGAGAGCTTCCGTTATTCAATTTCGAGAATTTAGATATATTATGCGCCTGAATCGGACCCCCGATTGAAAGGTTATGACCATTTGAATATCTCTAGAGCTTCCATTGTTCAATTTCGATCATCTCGATATATTATGCGCCTGAATCTGACCTCCGTGTGAAAAGTTACGACCATTTGAATTTCTCGAGAGCTTTTGTTGTTCAATTTCGAGCGTCTCGATATATTATGCTCCTGAATCTGACCTTTATGTGAAAAGTTATGACCATTTGAATTTCTCGAGAGCCTCTGTTGTTCAATTTTGAGCGTCTCGATATATTATGCGCCGAAATTGGACCTCCGACTGAAAAGTTATGACCATTTGAATTTCTCGAGAGCTTCCATTGTTCAATTTCGAGCGTCTCGATATATTATGCTCCTGAATCTGACGTACGTGTGAAAAGTTATGACCATTTAAATTTCTAGAGAGCTTTCGCTGTTCAATTTCGAGCGTCTCGAGAGCTTTTGTTGTTCAATTTCGAGCGTCTCGATATATTATGCTCCTGAGTCTGACCTTTATGTGAAAAGTTATGACCATTTGAATTTCTCGAGAGCCTCTGTTGTTCAATTTCGAGCGTCTCGATATATTATGCGCCGAAATTGGACCTCCGACTGAAAAGTTATGACCATTTGAATTTCTCGAGAGCTTCCATTGTTCAATTTCGAGCGTCTCGATATATTATTCGCCTGAATCTGACCTTCGTGTGAAAAGTTATGACCTTTTGAATTTCTCGAGAGCTTTCGTTGTTCAATTTCGAGCGTCTCGATATATTATGCGCCGGAATCGGACCTCCGACTGAAAAGTTATGACCATTTGAATTTCTCGAGAGCTTCCATTGTTCAATTTCGAGCGTCTCGATATATTATTCGCCAGAATCTGACCTCCGTGTGAAAAGTTATAACCATTTGAATTTCTAGAGAGTTTTCGTTGTTCAATTTCGAGCGTCTCGATATATTATGCGCCTGAATCGGACCTCCGAGTTAAAAGTTATGACCATTTGAATTTGTCGAGAGCTTCCATTGTTCAATGTCGAGTGTCTCGATATATTATGCACCTGAATCGGACCTCCGAGTGAAAAGTTAAGACCATTTGAATTTCTCGACACCTTCCATTGTTCGGTTTCTAGCAACTCGATATATTATGCGCCTGAATTTGACCTCCGTGTGAAAAGTTATGACCATTTGAATTTCTCGAGAGCCTCCGTTGATCAATTTGTAGCATCTCGATATATTATTCGCTTGAATCTGACCCCCGTATGAAAAGTTATGACCATTTGAATTTGTCGAGAGCTTCCATTGTTCAATTTCGAGCGTCTCGATATATTATGCGCCTGAATCGGACCACCGACTGAAAAGTTATGACCATTTGAATTTCACGAGAGCTTCCGTTATTCAATTTCGAGCGTCTCGATATATTATGCTCCTGAATCGAACCTACGAGACCATTTGAATTTCACGAGAGCTTCCGTTATTCAATTTCGAGCGTCTTGATATATTATGCTCCTGAATCGGACCTACGATTCAAAAGTTATGACCAATTGAATTTCCTAAGAGCTTCCGTTGTTCAATTTCGAGCGTCTCGATAGATTATGCGCCTGATTCTGACTTCCGTGTGAAAAGTGATGACCATTTGAATTTTATGAGAACTTTCGTTGTTCAATTTCGAGCGTCTCGATAGATTATGCGCTTGAATCGGACCTCCGAGTGAAAAGTTATGACCATTTGAATTTCTCGAGAGCCTCTGTTGTTCAATTTCGAGCGTCTCGATATATTATGCGCCGGAATTGGACCTCCGACTGAAAAGTTATGACCATTTGAATTTCTCGAGAGCTTCCATTGTTCAATTTCGAGCGTCTCGATATATTATTCGCCTGAATCTGACCTCCGTGTGAAAAGTTATGACCTTTTGAATTTCTCGAGAGCTTTTGTTGTTCAATTTCGAGCGTCTCGATATATTATGCGCCGGAATCGGACCTCCGACTGAAAAGTTATGACCATTTGAATTTCTCGAGAGCTTCCATTGTTCAATTTCGAGCGTCTCGATATATTATTCGCCTGAATCTGACCTCCGTGTGAAAAGTTATGACCATTTGAATTTCTAGAGAGTTTTCGTTGTTCAATTTCGAGCGTCTCGATATATTATGCGCCTGAATCGGACCTCCGAGTTAAAAGTTATGACCATTTGAATTTGTCGAGAGCTTCCATTGTTCAATGTCGAGTGTCTCGATATATTATGCACCTGAATCGGACCTCCGAGTGAAAAGTTAAGACCATTTGAATTTCTCGACACCTTCCATTGTTCGGTTTCTAGCAACTCGATATATTATGCGCCTGAATTTGACCTCCGTGTGAAAAGTTATGACCATTTGAATTTCTCGAGAGCCTCCGTTGATCAATTTGTAGCATCTCGATATATTATTCGCCTGAATCTGACCCCCGTATGAAAAGTTATGACCATTTGAATTTCTCGAGAGCTTTCATTGTTCAATTTCGAGTGTCTCGATATATTATGCGCCTGAATCAGACCACCGACTGAAAAGTTATGACCATTTAAATTTCACGAGAGCTTCCGTTATTCAATTTCGAGCGTCTCGATATATTATGCTCCTGAATCGGACCTACGATTCAAAAGTTATGACCAATTGAATTTCCAATGAGCTTCCGTTGTTCAATTTCGAGCGTCTCGATATATTATGCGCCTCAATCTGACCTCCGTGTGAAAAGTTATGACCATTTAAATTTCTCGAGAGCTTTTGTTGTTCAATTTCGAGCGTCTCGATATATTATGATCCGGAATCGGACCTCCGACTGAAAAGTTATGACCATTTGAATTTCTCGAGAGCTTCCATTGTTCAATTTCGAGCGTCTCGATATAATTTGCGCCTGAATCTGACGTCTGTGTGAAAAGTTATGACCATTTGAATTTTTAGAGAGCTTTCGTTGTTCATTTCCGAGCGTCTCGATATATTATGCGCTTGAATCGGACCTCCGAGTGAAAAGTTATGACCATTTGAATTTCTCGAGACCTTCCGTTGTTCAATGTCGAGCGTCTCGATATATTATGCGCCTGAATCTGTCCTCCGTGCGAAAAGTTATGACCATTTGAATTTCTCAAGAGCTTCTGTTGTTCAATTTCAAGCGTCTCGATATTTAATGCGCTTGAATCGGACCTCCGAGTGAAAAGTTATGACCATTTGAATTTCACGAGACCTTCCGCTGTTCAATGTCGAGCGTCTCGATATATTATGCGCCTGAATGTGACCTCTGTGTGAAAAGTTATGACCATTTGAATTTCTCGAGAGCCTCTGTTGTTCAATTTCGAGCGTCTCGATATATTATGCGCCGGAATTGGACCTCCGACTGAAAAGTTATGACCATTTGAATTTCTCGAGAGCTTCCATTGTTTGGTTTCTAGTGACTCGATATATTATGCGCCTGAATTTGACCTCCGTGTGAAAAGTTATGACCATTTGAATTTCTCGAGAGCCTCCGTTGATCAATTTGTAGCATCTCGATATATTATTCGCCGGAATCTGACCCCCGTATGAAAAGTTATGACCATTTGAATTTCTCGAGAGCTTTCATTGTTCAATTTCGAGCGTCTCGATATATTATGCGCCTGAATCAGACCACCGACTGAAAAGTTATGACCATTTGAATTTCACGAGAGCTTCCGTTATTCAATTTCGAGCGTCTCGATATATTATGCTCCTGAATCGGACCTACGATTCAAAAGTTATGACCAATTGAATTTCCAATGAGCTTCCGTTGTTCAATTTCGAGCGTCTCGATATATTATGCGCCTCAATCTGACCTCCGTGTGAAAAGTTATGACCATTTGAATTTCTCTAGAGCTTTTGTTGTTCAATTTCGAGCGTGTCGATATATTATGCTCCTGAATCTGACCTTTATGTGAAAAGTTATGACCATTTGAATTTCTCGAGATCCTCCGTTGTTCAATTTCGAGCATCTCGATATATTATGCGCTTGAATCAGACCTTTGTGTGAAAATTTATGACCATTTGAATTTCTCGAGAGCTTTTGTTGTTCAATTTTGAGCGTCTCGATACATTATTCGTCTGAATCTGACCTCCGTCTGAAAAGTTATGACCATTGAATATCACGAGAGCTTCCGTTGTTCAATTTCGATCATCTCGATATATTATGCGCCTGAATCTGACCTCTGTGTGAAAAGTTATGACCATTTGAATTTTTTGAGAGCTTTCGTTGTTCAATTTTGAGCGTCTCGATATATTATGCGCCGGAATCGGACCTCCGACTGAAAAGTTATGACCATTTGAATTTCTCGAGAGCTTCCGTTATTCAATTTCGAGAATTTAGATATATTATGCGCCTGAATCGGACCCCCGATTGAAAGGTTATGACCATTTGAATATCTCTAGAGCTTCCATTGTTCAATTTCGATCATCTCGATATATTATGCGCCTGAATCTGACCTCCGTGTGAAAAGTTACGACCATTTGAATTTCTCGAGAGCTTTTGTTGTTCAATTTCGAGCGTCTCGATATATTATGCTCCTGAATCTGACCTTTATGTGAAAAGTTATGACCATTTGAATTTCTCGAGAGCCTCTGTTGTTCAATTTTGAGCGTCTCGATATATTATGCGCCGAAATTGGACCTCCGACTGAAAAGTTATGACCATTTGAATTTCTCGAGAGCTTCCATTGTTCAATTTCGAGCGTCTCGATATATTATGCTCCTGAATCTGACGTACGTGTGAAAAGTTATGACCATTTAAATTTCTAGAGAGCTTTCGCTGTTCAATTTCGAGCGTCTCGAGAGCTTTTGTTGTTCAATTTCGAGCGTCTCGATATATTATGCTCCTGAGTCTGACCTTTATGTGAAAAGTTATGACCATTTGAATTTCTCGAGAGCCTCTGTTGTTCAATTTCGAGCGTCTCGATATATTATGCGCCGAAATTGGACCTCCGACTGAAAAGTTATGACCATTTGAATTTCTCGAGAGCTTCCATTGTTCAATTTCGAGCGTCTCGATATATTATTCGCCTGAATCTGACCTTCGTGTGAAAAGTTATGACCTTTTGAATTTCTCGAGAGCTTTCGTTGTTCAATTTCGAGCGTCTCGATATATTATGCGCCGGAATCGGACCTCCGACTGAAAAGTTATGACCATTTGAATTTCTCGAGAGCTTCCATTGTTCAATTTCGAGCGTCTCGATATATTATTCGCCAGAATCTGACCTCCGTGTGAAAAGTTATAACCATTTGAATTTCTAGAGAGTTTTCGTTGTTCAATTTCGAGCGTCTCGATATATTATGCGCCTGAATCGGACCTCCGAGTTAAAAGTTATGACCATTTGAATTTGTCGAGAGCTTCCATTGTTCAATGTCGAGTGTCTCGATATATTATGCACCTGAATCGGACCTCCGAGTGAAAAGTTAAGACCATTTGAATTTCTCGACACCTTCCATTGTTCGGTTTCTAGCAACTCGATATATTATGCGCCTGAATTTGACCTCCGTGTGAAAAGTTATGACCATTTGAATTTCTCGAGAGCCTCCGTTGATCAATTTGTAGCATCTCGATATATTATTCGCTTGAATCTGACCCCCGTATGAAAAGTTATGACCATTTGAATTTGTCGAGAGCTTCCATTGTTCAATTTCGAGCGTCTCGATATATTATGCGCCTGAATCGGACCACCGACTGAAAAGTTATGACCATTTGAATTGCACGAGAGCTTCCGTTATTCAATTTCGAGCGTCTCGATATATTATGCTCCTGAATCGAACCTACGAGACCATTTGAATTTCACGAGAGCTTCCGTTATTCAATTTCGAGCGTCTTGATATATTATGCTCCTGAATCGGACCTACGATTCAAAAGTTATGACCAATTGAATTTCCTAAGAGCTTCCGTTGTTCAATTTCGAGCGTCTCGATAGATTATGCGCCTGATTCTGACTTCCGTGTGAAAAGTGATGACCATTTGAATTTTATGAGAACTTTCGTTGTTCAATTTCGAGCGTCTCGATAGATTATGCGCTTGAATCGGACCTCCGAGTGAAAAGTTATGACCATTTGAATTTCTCGAGAGCCTCTGTTGTTCAATTTCGAGCGTCTCGATATATTATGCGCCGGAATTGGACCTCCGACTGAAAAGTTATGACCATTTGAATTTCTCGAGAGCTTCCATTGTTCAATTTCGAGCGTCTCGATATATTATTCGCCTGAATCTGACCTCCGTGTGAAAAGTTATGACCTTTTGAATTTCTCGAGAGCTTTTGTTGTTCAATTTCGAGCGTCTCGATATATTATGCGCCGGAATCGGACCTCCGACTGAAAAGTTATGACCATTTGAATTTCTCGAGAGCTTCCATTGTTCAATTTCGAGCGTCTCGATATATTATTCGCCTGAATCTGACCTCCGTGTGAAAAGTTATGACCATTTGAATTTCTAGAGAGTTTTCGTTGTTCAATTTCGAGCGTCTCGATATATTATGCGCCTGAATCGGACCTCCGAGTTAAAAGTTATGACCATTTGAATTTGTCGAGAGCTTCCATTGTTCAATGTCGAGTGTCTCGATATATTATGCACCTGAATCGGACCTCCGAGTGAAAAGTTAAGACCATTTGAATTTCTCGACACCTTCCATTGTTCGGTTTCTAGCAACTCGATATATTATGCGCCTGAATTTGACCTCCGTGTGAAAAGTTATGACCATTTGAATTTCTCGAGAGCCTCCGTTGATCAATTTGTAGCATCTCGATATATTATTCGCCTGAATCTGACCCCCGTATGAAAAGTTATGACCATTTGAATTTCTCGAGAGCTTTCATTGTTCAATTTCGAGTGTCTCGATATATTATGCGCCTGAATCAGACCACCGACTGAAAAGTTATGACCATTTAAATTTCACGAGAGCTTCCGTTATTCAATTTCGAGCGTCTCGATATATTATGCTCCTGAATCGGACCTACGATTCAAAAGTTATGACCAATTGAATTTCCAATGAGCTTCCGTTGTTCAATTTCGAGCGTCTCGATATATTATGCGCCTCAATCTGACCTCCGTGTGAAAAGTTATGACCATTTAAATTTCTCGAGAGCTTTTGTTGTTCAATTTCGAGCGTCTCGATATATTATGATCCGGAATCGGACCTCCGACTGAAAAGTTATGACCATTTGAATTTCTCGAGAGCTTCCATTGTTCAATTTCGAGCGTCTCGATATAATTTGCGCCTGAATCTGACGTCTGTGTGAAAAGTTATGACCATTTGAATTTTTAGAGAGCTTTCGTTGTTCATTTCCGAGCGTCTCGATATATTATGCGCTTGAATCGGACCTCCGAGTGAAAAGTTATGACCATTTGAATTTCTCGAGACCTTCCGTTGTTCAATGTCGAGCGTCTCGATATATTATGCGCCTGAATCTGTCCTCCGTGCGAAAAGTTATGACCATTTGAATTTCTCAAGAGCTTCTGTTGTTCAATTTCAAGCGTCTCGATATTTAATGCGCTTGAATCGGACCTCCGAGTGAAAAGTTATGACCATTTGAATTTCACGAGACCTTCCGCTGTTCAATGTCGAGCGTCTCGATATATTATGCGCCTGAATGTGACCTCTGTGTGAAAAGTTATGACCATTTGAATTTCTCGAGAGCCTCTGTTGTTCAATTTCGAGCGTCTCGATATATTATGCGCCGGAATTGGACCTCCGACTGAAAAGTTATGACCATTTGAATTTCTCGAGAGCTTCCATTGTTTGGTTTCTAGTGACTCGATATATTATGCGCCTGAATTTGACCTCCGTGTGAAAAGTTATGACCATTTGAATTTCTCGAGAGCCTCCGTTGATCAATTTGTAGCATCTCGATATATTATTCGCCGGAATCTGACCCCCGTATGAAAAGTTATGACCATTTGAATTTCTCGAGAGCTTTCATTGTTCAATTTCGAGCGTCTCGATATATTATGCGCCTGAATCAGACCACCGACTGAAAAGTTATGACCATTTGAATTTCACGAGAGCTTCCGTTATTCAATTTCGAGCGTCTCGATATATTATGCTCCTGAATCGGACCTACGATTCAAAAGTTATGACCAATTGAATTTCCAATGAGCTTCCGTTGTTCAATTTCGAGCGTCTCGATATATTATGCGCCTCAATCTGACCTCCGTGTGAAAAGTTATGACCATTTGAATTTCTCTAGAGCTTTTGTTGTTCAATTTCGAGCGTGTCGATATATTATGCTCCTGAATCTGACCTTTATGTGAAAAGTTATGACCATTTGAATTTCTCGAGATCCTCCGTTGTTCAATTTCGAGCATCTCGATATATTATGCGCTTGAATCAGACCTTTGTGTGAAAATTTATGACCATTTGAATTTCTCGAGAGCTTTTGTTGTTCAATTTTGAGCGTCTCGATACATTATTCGTCTGAATCTGACCTCCGTCTGAAAAGTTATGACCATTGAATATCACGAGAGCTTCCGTTGTTCAATTTCGATCATCTCGATATATTATGCGCCTGAATCTGACCTCTGTGTGAAAAGTTATGACCATTTGAATTTTTTGAGAGCTTTCGTTGTTCAATTTTGAGCGTCTCGATATATTATGCGCCGGAATCGGACCTCCGACTGAAAAGTTATGACCATTTGAATTTCTCGAGAGCTTTCGTTATTCAATTTCGAGCATTTAGATATATTATGCGCCTGAATCGGACCTCCAATTGAAAGGTTATGACAATTTGAATATCTCTAGAGCTTCCATTGTTCAATTTCGATCATCTCGATATATTATGCGCCTGAATCTGACCTCCATGTGAAAAGTTATGACCATTTGAATTTCTCGAGAGCTTTTGTTGTTCAATTTCGAGCGTCTCGATATATTATGCTCCTGAATCTGACCTTTATGTGAAAAGTTATGACCATTTGAATTTCTCAAGATCCTCCGTTGTTCAATTTCGAGCATCTCGGTATATTATGCTCTTGAATCAGACCTTCGTGTGAAAACTTATGACCATTTGAATTTCACGAGACCTTTTGTTGTTCAATTTCGTGCGTCTCGATATATTATTCGTCTGAATCTGACCTCCGTCTGAAAAGTTATGACCATTGAATATCTCGAGAGCTTCCGTTGTTCAATTTCGATCATCTCAATATATTATGCGCTTGAATCTGACCTCTGTGTGAAAAGTTATGACCATTTGAATTTTTTGAGAGCTTTCGTTGTTAAATTTTGAGCGTCTCGATATATTATGCGCCTGAATCGGACCTATGACTGAAAAGTTATGACCATTCGAATTTCTCGAGAGCTTCCATTGTTCAATTTCGAGCGTCTCGATATATTATGCGCCTGAATCTGACGTCCGTGTGAAAAGTTATGACCATTTGAATTCCTAGAGTTCTTTCGTTGTTCAATTTCTAGCGTCTCGATATATTATGAGCCTGAATCGGACCTCCGAATGAAAAGTTATGACCATTTGAATATCTCGGAAGCTTCCATTGTTCAATGTCGAGTGTCTCGATATATTATGCGCCTGAATCGGACCTCCGATTGAAAAGTTAAGACCATTTGAATTTCTCGAGAGCTTCCATTGTTCAATTTCTAGCGACTCGATATATTATGCGCCTGAATCTGACCTCCGGGTGAAAAGTTATGACCATTTGAATTTCTCGAGAGCCTCCGTTGTTCAATTTCGAGCATCTCGATATATTATGCGCCTGAATCTGACCCCCGTATGAAAATTATGACCATTTGAATTTCTCGAGAGCTTTCATTGTTCAATTTCGAGCATCTCGATATATTATGCGCCTGAATCGGACCACGGACTGAAAAGTTATGACCATTTGAATTTCACGAGAGCTTCCGTTATTCAATTTCGAGCGTCTCGATATATTATGCTCCTGAATCGGACCTACGATTCAAAAGTTATGACCAATTGAATTTCCAATGAGCTTCCGTTGTTCAATTTCGAGCGTCTCGATATATTATGCGCCTCAATCTGACCTCCGTGTGAAAAGTTATGACCATTTAAATTTCTCGAGAGCTTTTGTTGTTCAATTTCTAGCGTCTCGATATATTATGAGCCTGAATCGGACCTCCGAATGAAAAGTTATGACCATTTGAATATCTCGAAAGCTTCCATTGTTCAATGTCGAGTGTCTCGATATATTATGCGCCTGAATCGGACCTCCGATTGAAAAGTTAAGACCATTTGAATTTCTCGAGAGCTTCCATTGTTCAATTTCTAGCGACTCGATATATTATGCGCCTGAATCTGACCTCCGGGTGAAAAGTTATGACCATTTGAATTTCTCGAGAGCCTCCGTTGTTCAATTTCGAGCATCTCGATATATTATGCGCCTGAATCTGACCCCCGTATGAAAATTATGACCATTTGAATTTCTCGAGAGCTTTCATTGTTCAATTTCGAGCATCTCGATATATTATGCGCCTGAATCGGACCACGGACTGAAAAGTTATGACCATTTGAATTTCACGAGAGCTTCCGTTATTCAATTTCGAGCGTCTCGATATATTATGCTCCTGAATCGGACCTACGATTCAAAAGTTATGACCAATTGAATTTCCAATGAGCTTCCGTTGTTCAATTTCGAGCGTCTCGATATATTATGCGCCTCAATCTGACCTCCGTGTGAAAAGTTATGACCATTTAAATTTCTCGAGAGCTTTTGTTGTTCAATTTCGAGCGTCTCGATATATTATGATCCGGAATCGGACCTCCGACTGAAAAGTTATGACCATTTGAATTTCTCGAGAGCTTCCATTGTTCAATGTCGAGTGTCTCGATATATTATGCGCCTGAATCGGACCTCCGATTGAAAAGTTAAGACCATTTGAATTTCTCGAGAGCTTCCATTGTTCAATTTCTAGCGACTCGATATATTATGCGCCTGAATCTGACCTCCGGGTGAAAAGTTATGACCATTTGAATTTCTCGAGAGCCTCCGTTGTTCAATTTCGAGCATCTCGATATATTATGCGCCTGAATCTGACCCCCGTATGAAAATTATGACCATTTGAATTTCTCGAGAGCTTTCATTGTTCAATTTCGAGCATCTCGATATATTATGCGCCTGAATCGGACCACGGACTGAAAAGTTATGACCATTTGAATTTCACGAGAGCTTCCGTTATTCAATTTCGAGCGTCTCGATATATTATGCTCCTGAATCGGACCTACGATTCAAAAGTTATGACCAATTGAATTTCCAATGAGCTTCCGTTGTTCAATTTCGAGCGTCTCGATATATTATGCGCCTCAATCTGACCTCCGTGTGAAAAGTTATGACCATTTAAATTTCTCGAGAGCTTTTGTTGTTCAATTTCTAGCGTCTCGATATATTATGAGCCTGAATCGGACCTCCGTATGAAAAGTTATGACCATTTGAATATCTCGAAAGCTTCCATTGTTCAATGTCGAGTGTCTCGATATATTATGCGCCTGAATCGGACCTCCGATTGAAAAGTTAAGACCATTTGAATTTCTCGAGAGCTTCCATTGTTCAATTTCTAGCGACTCGATATATTATGCGCCTGAATCTGACCTCCGGGTGAAAAGTTATGACCATTTGAATTTCTCGAGAGCCTCCGTTGTTCAATTTCGAGCATCTCGATATATTATGCGCCTGAATCGGACCACGGACTGAAAAGTTATGACCATTTGAATTTCACGAGAGCTTCCGTTATTCAATTTCGAGCGTCTCGATATATTATGCTCCTGAATCGGACCTACGATTCAAAAGTTATGACCAATTGAATTTCCAATGAGCTTCCGTTGTTCAATTTCGAGCGTCTCGATATATTATGCGCCTCAATCTGACCTCCGTATGAAAAGTTATGACCATTTGAATTCCTAGAGTTCTTTCGTTGTTCAATTTCTAGCGTCTCGATATATTATGAGCCTGAATCGGACCTCCGAATGAAAAGTTATGACCATTTGAATATCTCGAAAGCTTCCATTGTTCAATGTCGAGTGTCTCGATATATTATGCGCCTGAATCGGACCTCCGATTGAAAAGTTAAGACCATTTGAATTTCTCGAGAGCTTCCATTGTTCAATTTCTAGCGACTCGATATATTATGCGCCTGAATCGGACCTCCGAGTTAAAAGTTATGACCATTTGAATTTCTCGAGAGCTTTCGTTGTTCAATTTCGAGCGTCTCGATATATTATGCGCCTGTATCTGACCTCCGTTTAAAAAGTTATGACCACTTGAATATCTCGATAGCTTCCGTTGTTCAATTTCGAGCATCTCTATATCTGATGCGCCGGAATCGGACCACTGAGTGAAAAGTAATGACCATTCGAAAATATCAAGAGCTTCCGTTGTTTAATTTCGAGCGTCTCGACACATTATACGGCGGAATCTAACCTCCGTGTGAAAATTTATGACCATTTGAATTGCTCAAGAGCTTCCGTTGTTGAATTTCGAGCATCTCGATATATGGTGTGCCAAAATCGGACCTCCGAGTGAAAAGTTATGACCATTTGAATATATCAAGAGCTTCCGTCGTTGAATTTCGAGCGTCTTGATATATTATGCGCCTGAATCTGACCTCCGAGGGAAAAGTTATGACCATTTGAATTTCTCGAGAGCTTTCGTTGTTCAATTTCGAGTGTTTGGATATATTATGCGCCTGAATCGGACCTCTGAGTGAAAAGTTATGACCATTTGAATTCCTCCAGAGCTTCCATTATTCAATTTTGAGTGTCTCGATATATTATGCGCCTGAATCGTACCTCCGAGTGAAAAGTTATGATCATTTGAATTGCTCTAGACCTTGCTTTATTCAATTTCGTGCGTCTCGATTAATTATTCGCCTGAATCGAACCTTCGAGTGAAAAGTTATGACCATTTGAATTTCTCGAGAGCTTCCGTTGTTGAATTTCGTGCGTCTCGATATACTATGCGCCAGAATCGGACCTCCGAGTGAAAAGTTATTACCATTTGAAATTCTCGACAGCTTCCGTTGTTCAATTTCGTGCGTCTCGATATATTATCTGCCTGAATCAGACCTCTAGGTGAAAAGTTATGACCATTTGAATTTCTCGGGAGCTTCCGTTGTTCAATTTCGTGAGTCTCGATATATTATGCGCCTGAATCGGACCTTCGAGTCAAACGTTATGACCATTTGACTTTCTCGAGAGCTTCCGTCGTTCAATTTTGAGCGTCTCGATATATTATGTGCCAGAATCGAATCTCCGAGTGAAAAGTTATGACCATTTGAATTCCTCCAGAACTTCCATTATTCAATTTTGAGCGTCTCGATATATTATGCGCCTGAATCGGACCTCCGAGTGAAAAGTTTTGACCATTTGAATTTCTCGAGAGCTTCCGTTGTTCAATTTTGTGCATCTTGATATATTATGCGCTTGAATCGGACCTCCGAGTGAAAAGTTATGACCATTTAAATTTCTCGAGAGCTTCCGTTGTTCAATTTCGAGCGTCTCGATATATTATGCGCTTGAATCGGACCTTCGAGTGAAAAGTTATGTCCATTTGAAATTCTCAAGAGCTTCCAGTGTTCAATTTCTAGCGTCTCGATATATTATGCGCCTGAATCTGACGTCTGTGTGTAAAGTTATAACCATTTGATTTTCTCGAGACCTTCCGTTGTTCAATCTTGAACTTCTCGATATATTATGCACCTGAATCGGACCTCCGAGTGAAAATTTATGATCATTTGAATTTCCCCAGAACTTCCATTAATCAATTTCGAGCGTCTGGATATATTATGCGCCTGAATCGGACCTCCGAGTTAAAAGTTATGACCATTAGAATTTCCTGAGAGCTTTCGTTGTTCAATTTCGTTAGTCTCGATATATTATGCGCCTAAATCGAACCTTCGAGTGAAAAGTTATGACAATTTAAATTTCTCGAGAGCTTCCGTTGTTCAATTCCGTGCGTCTCGATATATTATGCGCCTGAATCGGACCTCTGAGTGAAAAGTTATGACCATTTGAATTTCTCGAGAGCTTCCGTTGTTCAATTTCGTGCGTCTCGATATATTATGCGCCTGAATCGAACCTCCGAGTGAAAAGTTATGACCATTTCAATTTCTCGAGAACCTCTGTTGTTCAATTTCGTACGTCTCGATATATTATGCCCCTGAATCCGACCTTCGAGTGAAAAGTTATGACCATTTGAATTTCTCGAGAGCTTCCGTTGTTCAATTTCGTGCGTCTCGATATATTATGCGCCTGAATCGGACCTCCGAGTGTAAAGTTATGACCATTTGAATTTCTCGAGAGCTTTCGTTGTTCAATTTCTAGTGTCTCGATATATTATGCGCCTGAATCGGACCTCCGAGTTAATAGTTATGACCATTTGAATTTCCCGTGAGCTTTCGTTGTTCAATTTCGTGCGTCTCGATATCTTATGCGCCTGAATCGGATTTCCGAGTGAAAATTTATGACCATTTGAAATTCTCGAGAGCTTCCATTATTCAATTTCGAGCATCTCGGTTTATTATGCGCCTGAATCGGACCTCCAAGTGAAAAGTTATGACCATTTGAATTTCTCGAGAGGTTCCGTTGTTCAATTTCTAGCGTCTCGATATATTAAGCGCCTGGATTGAACCTCCGAGTGAAAAGTTATGACCATTTGAATTTCTCGATAGCTTCTATTTTCAATTTCGTGCGTCTCGATATATTATGCGCCTTAATCATACCTCCGAGTTAAAAGTTATGACCATTTGAATTTCTCGAGAGCTTCCGTTGTTCAATTTCGTGCGTCTCGATATATTATCCGCCTGAATCAGACCTCTGGGTGAAAAGTTCTGACCATTTGAATTTCTCGAGAGCTTTCGTTGTTCAATTTTGTGAGTCTTGATATATTATGCGCCTGAATCGAACCTCCGAGTGAAACGTTATGACCATTTGAATTCCTCCAGAACTTCCATTATTCAATTTTGATCGTCTCGATTAATTATGTGCCTGAATCGGACCTCCAAGTGAAAAGTTTTGACCACTTGAATTTCTCGAGAACTTCCGTTGTTCAATTTTGTGCATCTTGATATATTATGCGCTTGAATGGGACCTCCGAGTGAAAAGTTATGACCATTTGAATTTCTCGAGAGCTTCCGTTGTTCAATTTTGAGTGTCTCGATATATTATGCGCCTGAATCGTACCTCCGAGTGAAAAGTTATGATCATTTGAATTGCTCTAGACCTTGCTTTATTCAATTTCGTGCGTCTCGATATATTATTCGCCTGAATCGAACCTTCGAGTGAAAAGTTATGACCATTTGAATTTCTCGAGAGCTTCCGTTGTTGAATTTCGTGCGTCTCGATATACTATGCGCCTGAATCGGACCTCCGAGTGAAAAGTTATTACCATTTGAATTTCTCGACAGCTTCCGTTGTTCAATTTCGTGCGTCTCGATATATTATCTGCCTGAATCAGACCTCTAGGTGAAAAGTTATGACCATTTGAATTTCTCGGGAGCTTCCGTTGTTCAATTTCGTGAGTCTCGATATATTATGCGCCTGAATCGGACCTTCGAGTCAAACGTTATGACCATTTGACTTTCTCGAGAGCTTCCGTCGTTCAATTTTGAGCGTCTCGATATATTATGTGCCAGAATCGAATCTCCGAGTGAAAAGTTATGACCATTTGAATTCCTCCAGAACTTCCATTATTCAATTTTGAGCGTCTCGATATATTATGCGCCTGAATCGGACCTCCGAGTGAAAAGTTTTGACCATTTGAATTTCTCGAGAGCTTCCGTTGTTCAATTTTGTGCATCTTGATATATTATGCGCTTGAATCGGACCTCCGAGTGAAAAGTTATGACCATTTGAATTTCTCGAGAGCTTCCGTTGTTCAATTTCGAGCGTCTCGATATATTATGCGCTTGAATCGGACCTTCGAGTGAAAAGTTATGTCCATTTGAAATTCTCAAGAGCTTCCAGTGTTCAATTTCTAGAGTCTCGATATATTATGCGCCTGAATCTGACGTCCGTGTGTAAAGTTATAACCATTTGATTTTCTCGAGACCTTCCGTTGTTCAATCTTGAACGTCTCGATATATTATGCACCTGAATCGGACCTCCGAGTGAAAAGTTATGATCATTTGAATTTCCCCAGAACTTCCATTAATCAATTTCGAGAGTCTCGATATATTATGCCCCTGAATCGGACCTCCGAGTTAAAAGTTATGACCATTAGAATTTCCTGAGAGCTTTCGCTGTTCAATTTCGTTAGTCTCGATATATTATGCGCCTAAATCGAACCTTCGAGTTAAAAGTTATGACCATTTAAATTTTTCGAGAGCTTCCGTTGTTCAATTCCGTGCGTCTCGATATATTATGCGCCTGAATCGGACCTCTGAGTGAAAAGTTATGACCATTTGAATTTCTCGAGAGCTTCCGTTGTTCAATTTCGTGCGTCTCGATATATTATGCGCCTGAATCGAACCTCCGAGTGAAAAGTTATGACCATTTCAATTTCTCGAGAACCTCTGTTGTTCAATTTCATACGTCTCGATATATTATGCGCCTGAATCCGACCTTCGAGTGAAAAGTTATGACCATTTGAATTTCTCGAGAGCTTCCTTTGTTGAATTTTGTTCGTCTCGATATATTATGCGCCTGAATCGGACCTTTGAGTGAAAAGTTATGACCATTTGAATTTCTCGAGAGCTTCCGTTGTTCAATTTCGTGCGTCTCGATATATTATGCGCCTGAATCGGACCTCCGAGTGTAAAGTTATGACCATTTGAATTTCTCGAGAGCTTTCGTTGTTCAATTTCTAGTGTCTCGATATATTATGCGCCTGAATCGGACCTCCGAGTTAATAGTTATGACCATTTGAATTTCCCGTGAGCTTTCGTTGTTCAATTTCGTGCGTCTCGATATCTTATGCGCCTGAATCGGATTTCCGAGTGAAAAGTTATGACCATTTGAAATTCTCGAGAGCTTCCATTATTCAATTTCGAGCGTCTCGATATATTATGCGCTTGAATCGGACCTTTGAGTTAAAAGTTATGACCATTTGAAATTCTCAAGAGCTTCTAGTGTTCAATTTCTAGCGTCTCGTTATATTATGCGCCTGAATCTGACGTCCGTGTGTAAAGTTATGACCATTTGAATTTCTCGAGAACCTCTGTTGTTCAATTTCGTGCGTCTCGATATATTATGCGCCTGAATCGGACCTCCGAGTGAAAAGTTATGACCATTTGAATTTCTCGAGAGCTTCAATTGTTGAATTTTGTGCGTCTCGATATATTATGCGCCTGAATCGGACCTCCGAGTGAAAAGTTATGACCATTTGAATTTCTCGAGATCTTCCATTTTTCAATTCCATGCGTCTCGATATATTATGCGCCTGAATCGGACCTCTGAGTGAAAAGTTATGACCTTTTGAATTTCTCAAGAGCTTTCGTATTTCAATTTCTAGTGTCTCGATATATTATGCGCCTGAATCGGACCTCAGAGTTAATAGTTATGACCATTTGAATTCCCTGAGAGCTTTCGTTGTTCAATTTTGTGCGTCTCGATAAATTATGCGCCTGAATCGGACCTCCGAGTGAAAAGTTATGACCATTTGAATTTCTCTAGAGCTTCCATTATTCAATTTCGAGAGTCTCGGTTTATTATGCGCCTGAATCGGACCTCCAAGTGAAAATTTATGACCAGTTGAATTTCTCGAGAGGTTCCGTTGTTCAATTTCTAGTGTCTCGATATATCATGCGCCTGAATCGGACCTCCGAGTGTAAAGTTATGAGCATTTGAATTTCTCGAGAGCTTTCGTTGTTCAATTTCTAGTGTCTCGATATATTATGCGCCTGAATCGGACCTCCGAGTTAATAGTTATGACCATTTGAATTTCCCGTGAGCTTTCGTTGCTCAATTTCGTGCGTCTCGATATTTTATGCGCGTGAATCGGATTTCCGAGTGAAAAGTTATGACCATTTGAAATTCTCGAGAGCTTCCATTATTCAATTTCGAGCGTCTCGGTTTATTATGCGCCTGAATCGGACCTCCAAGTGAAAAGTTATGACCATTTGAATTTCTCGAGAGGTTCCGTTGTTCAATTTCTAGCGTCTCGATATATTAAGCGCCTGGATTGAACCTCCGAGTGAAAAGTTATGACCATTTGAATTTCTCGATAGCTTCTGTTTTCAATTTCGTGCGTCTCGATATATTATGCGCCTGAATCATACCTCCGAGTTAAAAGTTATGACCATTTGAATTTCTCGAGAGCTTCCGTTGTTCAATTTCGTGCGTCTCGATATATTATCCGCCTGAATCAGACCTCTGGGTGAAAAGTTCTGACCATTTGAATTTCTCGAGAGCTTTCGTTGTTCAATTTTGTGAGTCTCGATATATTATGCGCCTGAATCGAACCTCCGAGTGAAACGTTATGACCATTTGAATTCCTCCAGAACTTCCATTATTCAATTTTGTGCATCTTGATATATTATGCGCTTGAATCGGACCTCCGAGTGAAAAGTTATGACCATTTGAATTTCTCGGGAGCTTCCGTTGTTCAATTTCGTGAGTCTCGATATATTATGCGCCTGAATCGGACCTTCGAGTCAAACGTTATGACTATTTGACTTTCTCGAGAGCTTCCGTCGTTCAATTTTGAGCGTCTCGATATATTATGTGCCAGAATCGAATCTCCGAGTGAAAAGTTATGACCATTTGAATTCCTCCAGAACTTCCATTATTCAATTTTGAGCGTCTCGATATATTATGCGCCTGAATCGGACCTCCGAGTGAAAAGTTTTGACCATTTGAATTTCTCGAGAGCTTCCGTTGTTCAATTTTGTGCATCTTGATATATTATGCGCTTGAATCGGACCTCCGAGTGAAAAGTTATGACCATTTGAATTTCTCGAGAGCTTCCGTTGTTCAATTTCGAGCGTCTCGATATATTATGCGCTTGAATCGGACCTTCGAGTGAAAAGTTATGTCCATTTGAAATTCTCAAGAGCTTCCAGTGTTCAATTTCTAGCGTCTCGATATATTATGCGCCCGAATCTGACGTCCGTGTGTAAAGTTATAACCATTTGATTTTCTCGAGACCTTCCGTTGTTCAATCTTGAACGTCTCGATATATTATGCACCTGAATCGGACCTCCGAGTGAAAAGTTATGATCATTTGAATTTCCCCAGAACTTCCATTAATCAATTTCGAGCGTCTCGATATATTATGCGCCTGAATCGGACCTCCGAGTTAAAAGTTATGACCATTAGAATTTCCTGAGAGCTTTCGCTGTTCAATTTCGTTAGTCTCGATATATTATGCGCCTAAATCGAACCTTCGAGTGAAAAGTTAAGACAATTTAAATTTCTCGAGAGCTTCCGTTGTTCAATTCCGTGCGTCTCGATATATTATGCGCCTGAATCGGACCTCTGAGTGAAAAGTTATGACCATTTGAATTTCTCGAGAGCTTCCGTTGTTCAATTTCGTGTGTCTCGATATATTATGCGCCTGAATCAAACCTCCGAGTGAAAAGTTATGACCATTTCAATTTCTCGAGAACCTCTGTTGTTCAATTTCGTACGTCTCGATATATTATGCGCCTGAATCCGACCTTCGAGTGAAAAGTTATGACCATTTGAATTTCTCGAGAGCTTCCGTTGTTCAATTTCGTGCGTCTCGATATATTATGCGCCTGAATCGGACCTCCGAGTGTAAAGTTATGACCATTTGAATTTCTCGAGAGCTTTCGTTGTTCAATTTCTAGTGTCTCGATATATTATGCGCCTTAATCGGACCTCCGAGTTAAAAGTTATGACCATTTGAATTTCCCGAGAGCTTTCGTTGTTCAATTTCTAGTGTCTCGATATATTATGCGCCTGAATCGGACCTCCGAGTTAATAGTTATGACCATTTGAATTTCCCGTGAGCTTTCGTTGTTCAATTTCGTGCGTCTCGATATCTTATGCGCCTGAATCGGATTTCCGAGTGAAAAGTTATGACCATTTGAAATTCTCGAGAGCTTCCATTATTCAATTTCGAGCGTCTCGATATATTATGCGCTTGAATCGGACCTTTGAGTTAAAAGTTATGACCATTTGAAATTCTCAAGAGCTTCTAGTGTTCAATTTCTAGCGTCTCGTTATATTATGCGCCTGAATCTGACGTCCGTGTGTAAAGTTATGACCATTTGAATTTCTCGAGAACCTCTGTTGTTCAATTTCGTGCGTCTCGATATATTATGCGCCTGAATCGGACCTCCGAGTGAAAAGTTATGACCATTTGAATTTCTCGAGAGCTTCCTTTGTTGAATTTTGTGCGTCTCGATATATTATGCGCCTGAATCGGACCTCCGAGTGAAAAGTTATGACCATTTGAATTTCTCGAGATCTTCCATTGTTCAATTCCGTGCGTCTCGATATATTATGCGCCTGAATCGGACCTCTGAGTGAAATGTTATAACCTTTTGAATTTCTCAAGAGCTTTCGTATTTCAATTTCTAGTGTCTCGATATATTATGCGCCTGAATCGGACCTCAGAGTTAATAGTTATGACCATTTGAATTCCCCGAGAGCTTTCGTTGTTCAATTTTGTGCGTCTCGATATATTATGCGCCTGAATCGGACCTCCGAGTGAAAAGTTATGACCATTTGAATTTCTCTAGAGCTTCCATTATTCAATTTCGAGAGTCTCGGTTTATTATGCGCCTGAATCGGACCTCCAAGTGAAAATTTATGACCATTTGAATTTCTCGAGAGGTTCCGTTGTTCAATTTCTAGTGTCTCGATATATTATGCGCCTGAATCGGACCTCCGAGTTAATAGTTATGACCATTTGAATTTCCCGAGAGCTTTCGTTGTTAAATTTTGTGCGTCTAGATATATTATGCGCTTGAATCGGACCTCCGAGTGAAAAGTTATGACCATTTGAATTTCTCGAGAGCTTCCATTCTTCAATTTTGAGGGTCTCGATATATTATGTGCCTGAATCGGACCTCCGAGTGAAAAGTTTTGACCATTTGAATTTCTCGAGAGCTTCCGTTGTTCAATTTTGTGCATCTTGATATATTATGCGCTTGAATCGGACCTCCGAGTGAAAAGTTATGACCATTTGAATTTCTCGAGAGCTTCCGTTGTTCAATTTCAAGCGTCTCGATATATTATGCGCTTGAATCGGACCTTCGAGTGAAAAGTTATGACCATTTGAAATTTTCAAGAGCTTCCAGTGTTCAATTTCTAGCGTCTTGATATAATATGCGCCAGAATATAACGTCCGTGTGTAAAGTTATGACCATTTGATTTTCTCGAGACCTTCCGTTGTTCAATCTTGAACGTCTCGATATATTATGCACCTGAATCGGACCTCCGAGTGAAAAGTTATGATCATTTGAATTCCTCAAGAACTTCCATTATTCAATTTCGAGCGTCTCGATATATTATGCGCCTTAATCGGACCTCCGAGTTAAAAGTTATGACCATTTGAATTTCCCGAGAGCTTTCGTTGTTCAATTTCTAGTGTCTCGATATATTATGCGCCTGAATCGGACCTCCGAGTTAATAGTTATGACCATTTGAATTTCCCGTGAGCTTTCGTTGTTCAATTTCGTGCGTCTCGATATCTTATGCGCCTGAATCGGATTTCTCAGTGAAAAGTTATGACCATTTGAAATTCTCGAGAGCTTCCATTATTCAATTTCGAGCGTCTCGGTTTATTATGCGCCTGAATCGGACCTCCGAGTTAAAAGTTATGACCATTTGAATTTCCCGAGAGCTTTCGTTGTTCAATTTCTAGTGTCTCGATATATTATGCGCCTGAATCGGACCTCCGAGTTAATAGTTATGACCATTTGAATTTCCCGTGAGCTTTCGTTGTTCAATTTCGTGCGTCTCGATATCTTATGCGCCTGAATCGGATTTCTCAGTGAAAAGTTATGACCATTTGAAATTCTCGAGAGCTTCCATTATTCAATTTCGAGCGTCTCGGTTTATTATGCGCCTGAATCGGACCTACAAGTGAAAAGTTATGACCATTTGAATTTCTCGAGAGGTTCCGTTGTTCAATTTCTAGCGTCTCGATATATTAAGCGCCTGGATTGAACCTCCGAGTGAAAAGTTATGACCATTTGAATTTCTCGATAGCTTCTGTTTTCAATTTCGTGCGTCTCGATATATTATGCGCCTGAATCATACCTCCGAGTTAAAAGTTATGACCATTTGAATTTCTCGAGAGCTTCCGTTGTTCAATTTCGTGCGTCTCGATATATTATCCGCCTGAATCAGACCTCTGGTTGAAAAGTTATGACCACTTGAATTTCTCGAGAGCTTCCGTTGTTCAATTTTGTGCATCTTGATATATTATGCGCTTGAATGGGACCTCCAAGTGAAACGTTATGACCATTTGAATTTCTCGAGAGCTTCCGTTGTTCAATTTCGAGCGTCTCGATATATTATGCGCTTGAATCGGACCTTCGAGTTAAAAGTTATGACCATTTGAAATTCTCAAGAGCTTCCAGTGTTCAATTTCTAGCGTCTCGATATATTATGCGCCTGAATCTGACGTCCGTGTGTAAAGTTATGACCATTTGAATTTCTCGAGAACCTATGTTGTTCAATTTCGTGCGTCTCGATATATTATGCGCCTGAATCGGACCTCCGAGTGAAAAGTTATGACCATTTGAATTTCTCGAGAGCTTCCTTTGTTGAATTTTGTGCGTCTCGATATATTATGCGCCTGAATCGGACCTCGGAGTGAAAAGTTATGACCATTTGAATTTCTCGAGATCTTCCATTGTTCAATTCCGTGCGTCTCAATATATTATGCGCCTGAACCGGACCTCCGAGTGAAAAGTTATGACCTTTTGAATTTCTCGAGAGCTTTCGTTGTTCAATTTCTAGTGTCTCGATATATTATGCGCCTGAATCGGACCTCCGAGTTAATAGTTATGACCATTTGAATTTCCTGAGAGCTTTCATTGTTCAATTTTGTGCGTCTCGATATATTATGCGCCTGAATCGGACCTCCGAGTGAAATGTTATGACCATTTGAATTTCTCTAGAGCTTCCATTATTCAATTTCGAGAGTCTCGGTTTATTATGCGCCTGAATCGGACCTCCAAGTGAAAAGTTATGACCATTTGAATTTCTCGAGAGTTTCCGTTGTTCAATTTCTAGTGTCTCGATATATTATGCGCCTGAATCGGACCTCCGAGTTAATAGTTATGACCATTTTGAATTTCCCGAGAGCTTTCGTTGTTAAATTTTGTGCGTCTCGATATATTATGCGCCTGAATCGGACCTCCGAGTGAAAAGTTATGACCATTTGAATTTCTCGAGAGCTTTCGTTGTTCAATTTTGTGCGTCTCGATATATTATCCGCCTGAATCAGACCTCTGGGTGAAAAGTTATGACCATTTGAATTTCTCGAGAGCTTTCGGTTTTCAATTCCGTGCGTCTCGATATATTATGCGCCTGAATCGGACCTCCGAGTGAAAAGTTATGACCATTTGAATTTCTCGAGAACCTCTGTTGTTCAATTTCGTGCGTCTCGATATATTATGCGCCTGAATCCGACCTCCGAGTGAAAAGTTATGACCATTTGAATTTCTCGAGAGCTTTCGTTGTTCAATTTCTAGTGTCTCGATTAATTATGCCCCTGAATCGGACCTCCGAATTAATAATTATGACCATTTGAATTTCCCGAGAGCTTTCGTAGTTCAATTTTGTGCGCCTCGATATATTAACCGCCTGAATCTGACCATTTGAATTTCTCGAGAGCTTTCGGTTTTCAATTCCGTGCGACTAGATATATTATGCGCCTGAATCTGACCTCCGTGTGAAAAGTTATGACCATTTGAATTTCTCGAGAGCTTTCGTTGTTCAATTTTGTGCGTCTCGATATATTATGCGCCTGAATCGAACCTCTGAGTGAAAAGTTATGACCATTTGAATTTCTCGAGAGCTTCTGTTGTTCAATTTCGTGCGTCTCGATATATTATGCGCGTGAATCGGACCTCCGAGTGAAAAGTTATGACCATTTGAATTTCTCGAGAGCTTTCGTTGTTCAATTTTGTGCGTCTCATATATTATGCGCCTGAATCGAACCTCCGAGTGAAAAGTTATGACCATTTGAATTTCTCGAGAGCTTTCGTTGTTCAATTTTGTGCGACTCGATATATTTTGCGCCTGAATCGGACCTTTGGGTGAAAAGTTATGACCATTTGAATTTCTCGAGAGCTTTCGGTTTTCAATTCCGTGCGACTCGATATATTATGCGCCTGAATCGGACCTCCGAGTGAAAAGTTATGACCATTTGAATTTCTCGAGAGCTTCTGTTGTTCAATTTTGTGAGTCTCGATATATTATGCGCCTGAATCAAACCTCCGAGTGAAAAATTATGACCATTTAAATTTCTCGAGAGCTTCCGTTGTTCAATTCCGTGCGTCTCGATATATTATGCGCCTAAATTGGACCTCCGAGTGAAAAGTTATGACCATTTGAATTTCTCGAGAGCTTCCGTCGTTCAATTCCGTGCGTCTCGATATATTATGCGCTTGAATTGGACCTCCGAGTGAAAAGTTATGACCATTTGAATTTCCCGAGAGCATTCGTTGTTCAATTTCGTGCGTCTCGATATATTATGCGCTTGAATCGAACCATCGAGTGAAAAGTTATGACCATTTAAATTTCTCGAGAGCTTCCGTTGTTCAATTCCGTGCGTCTCGATATATTATGCGCCTGAATTGGACCTCCGAGTGAAAAGTGATGACCATTTGAATTTCTCGAGAGCTTCTGTTGTTCAATTTTGTGCGTCTCGATATATTATGCGCCTGAATCGAACCTCTGAGTTAAAAGTTATGACCATTTGAATTTCTCGAGAGCTTTTGTTGTTCAATTTCGTGCGTCTCGATATATTATGCGCTTGAATTGGACCTCCGAGTGAAAAGTTATGACCATTTGAATTTCCCGAGAGCTTTCGTTGTTCAATTTCGTGCGTCTCGATATATTATGCGCCTGAATCGAACCTCCGAGTGAAAAATTATGACCATTTAAATTTCTCGAGAGCTTCCGTTGTTCAATTCCGTGCGTCTCGATATATTATGCGCTTGAATTGGACCTCCGAGTGAAAAGTTATGACCATTTGAATTTCCCGAGAGCATTCGTTGTTCAATTTCGTGCGTCTCGATATATTATGCGCTTGAATCGAACCATCGAGTGAAAAGTTATGACCATTTAAATTTCTCGAGAGCTTCCGTTGTTCAATTCCGTGCGTCTCGATATATTATGCGCCTGAATTGGACCTCCAAGTGAAAAGTGATGACCATTTGAATTTCTCGAGAGCTTCTGTTGTTCAATTTTGTGCATCTCGATATATTATGCGCCTGAATCGAACCTCTGAGTTAAAAGTTATGACCATTTGAATTTCTCGAGAGCTTTTGTTGTTCAATTTCGTGCGTCTCGATATATTATGCGCTTGAATTGGACCTCCGAGTGAAAAGTTATGACAATTTGAATTTCCCGAGAGCTTTCGTTGTTCAATTTCGTGCGTCTCGATATATTATGCGCTTGAATCGAACCTTCGAGTGAAAAGTTATGACCATTTAAATTTCTCGAGAGCTTCCGTTGTTCAATTTCGTGCGTCTCGATATATTATACGCCTGAATTGGGCCTCCGAGTGAAAGGTTATGACCATTTGAATTTCTCGAGAGCTTTCGTTGTTCAATTTTGTGCGTCTCGATATATTATGCGCCTGAATCGAACCTCTGAGTGAAAAGTTATGACCATTTGAATTTCTCGAGAGCTTCTGTTGTTCAATTTCGTGCGTCTCGATATATTATGCGCGTGAATAGGACCTCCGAGTGAAAAGTTATGACCATTTGAATTTCTCGAGAGCTTTCGTTGTTCAATTTTGTGCGTCTCATATATTATGCGCCTGAATTGGACCTCCGAGTGAAAAGTTATGACCATTTGAATTTCTCGAGAGCTTTCGTTGTTCAATTTTGTGCGTCTCGATATATTATGCGCCTGAATCGAACCTCTGAGTTAAACGTTATGACCATTTGAATTTTTCGGTTTTCAATTCCGTGCGACTCGATATATTATGCGCCTGAATCGGACCTCCGAGTGAAAACTGATGACCATTTGAATTTCTCGAGAGCTTTCGGTTTTCAATTCCGTGCGACTAGATATATTATGCGCCTGAATCTGACCTCCGTGTGAAAAGTGATGACCATTTAAATTTCTCGAGAGCTTCTGTTGTTCAATTTTGTGCGTCTCGATATATTATGCGCCTGAATCGAACCTCCGAGTGAAAAGTTATGACCATTTGAATTTCTCGAGAGCTTTCGTTGTTCAATTTTGTGCGTCTCATATATTATGCGCCTAAATCGAACCTCCGAGTGAAAAGTGATGACCATTTGAATTTCTCGAGAGCTTCTGTTGTTCAATTTTGTGCGTCTCGATATATTATGCGCCTGAATCGAACCTCTGAGTTAAAAGTTATGACCATTTGAATTTCTCGAGAGCTTTTGTTGTTCAATTTCGTGCGTCTCGATATATTATGCGCTTGAATTGGACCTCTGAGTGAAAAGTTATGACCATTTGAATTTCCCGAGAGCTTTCGTTGTTCAATTTCGTGCCAGAATCGAATCTCCGAGTGAAAAGTTATGACCATTTGAATTCCTCCAGAACTTCCATTATTCAATTTTGAGCGTCTCGATATATTATGCGCCTGAATCGGACCTCCGAGTGAAAAGTTTTGACCATTTGAATTTCTCGAGAGCTTCCGTTGTTCAATTTTGTGCATCTTGATATATTATGCGCTTGAATCGGACCTCCGAGTGAAAAGTTATGACCATTTAAATTTCTCGAGAGCTTCCGTTGTTCAATTTCGAGCGTCTCGATATATTATGCGCTTGAATCGGACCTTCGAGTGAAAAGTTATGTCCATTTGAAATTCTCAAGAGCTTCCAGTGTTCAATTTCTAGCGTCTCGATATATTATGCGCCTGAATCTGACGTCTGTGTGTAAAGTTATAACCATTTGATTTTCTCGAGACCTTCCGTTGTTCAATCTTGAACTTCTCGATATATTATGCACCTGAATCGGACCTCCGAGTGAAAATTTATGATCATTTGAATTTCCCCAGAACTTCCATTAATCAATTTCGAGCGTCTGGATATATTATGCGCCTGAATCGGACCTCCGAGTTAAAAGTTATGACCATTAGAATTTCCTGAGAGCTTTCGTTGTTCAATTTCGTTAGTCTCGATATATTATGCGCCTAAATCGAACCTTCGAGTGAAAAGTTATGACAATTTAAATTTCTCGAGAGCTTCCGTTGTTCAATTCCGTGCGTCTCGATATATTATGCGCCTGAATCGGACCTCTGAGTGAAAAGTTATGACCATTTGAATTTCTCGAGAGCTTCCGTTGTTCAATTTCGTGCGTCTCGATATATTATGCGCCTGAATCGAACCTCCGAGTGAAAAGTTATGACCATTTCAATTTCTCGAGAACCTCTGTTGTTCAATTTCGTACGTCTCGATATATTATGCCCCTGAATCCGACCTTCGAGTGAAAAGTTATGACCATTTGAATTTCTCGAGAGCTTCCGTTGTTCAATTTCGTGCGTCTCGATATATTATGCGCCTGAATCGGACCTCCGAGTGTAAAGTTATGACCATTTGAATTTCTCGAGAGCTTTCGTTGTTCAATTTCTAGTGTCTCGATATATTATGCGCCTGAATCGGACCTCCGAGTTAATAGTTATGACCATTTGAATTTCCCGTGAGCTTTCGTTGTTCAATTTCGTGCGTCTCGATATCTTATGCGCCTGAATCGGATTTCCGAGTGAAAATTTATGACCATTTGAAATTCTCGAGAGCTTCCATTATTCAATTTCGAGCATCTCGGTTTATTATGCGCCTGAATCGGACCTCCAAGTGAAAAGTTATGACCATTTGAATTTCTCGAGAGGTTCCGTTGTTCAATTTCTAGCGTCTCGATATATTAAGCGCCTGGATTGAACCTCCGAGTGAAAAGTTATGACCATTTGAATTTCTCGATAGCTTCTATTTTCAATTTCGTGCGTCTCGATATATTATGCGCCTTAATCATACCTCCGAGTTAAAAGTTATGACCATTTGAATTTCTCGAGAGCTTCCGTTGTTCAATTTCGTGCGTCTCGATATATTATCCGCCTGAATCAGACCTCTGGGTGAAAAGTTCTGACCATTTGAATTTCTCGAGAGCTTTCGTTGTTCAATTTTGTGAGTCTTGATATATTATGCGCCTGAATCGAACCTCCGAGTGAAACGTTATGACCATTTGAATTCCTCCAGAACTTCCATTATTCAATTTTGATCGTCTCGATTAATTATGTGCCTGAATCGGACCTCCAAGTGAAAAGTTTTGACCACTTGAATTTCTCGAGAACTTCCGTTGTTCAATTTTGTGCATCTTGATATATTATGCGCTTGAATGGGACCTCCGAGTGAAAAGTTATGACCATTTGAATTTCTCGAGAGCTTCCGTTGTTCAATTTTGAGTGTCTCGATATATTATGCGCCTGAATCGTACCTCCGAGTGAAAAGTTATGATCATTTGAATTGCTCTAGACCTTGCTTTATTCAATTTCGTGCGTCTCGATATATTATTCGCCTGAATCGAACCTTCGAGTGAAAAGTTATGACCATTTGAATTTCTCGAGAGCTTCCGTTGTTGAATTTCGTGCGTCTCGATATACTATGCGCCTGAATCGGACCTCCGAGTGAAAAGTTATTACCATTTGAATTTCTCGACAGCTTCCGTTGTTCAATTTCGTGCGTCTCGATATATTATCTGCCTGAATCAGACCTCTAGGTGAAAAGTTATGACCATTTGAATTTCTCGGGAGCTTCCGTTGTTCAATTTCGTGAGTCTCGATATATTATGCGCCTGAATCGGACCTTCGAGTCAAACGTTATGACCATTTGACTTTCTCGAGAGCTTCCGTCGTTCAATTTTGAGCGTCTCGATATATTATGTGCCAGAATCGAATCTCCGAGTGAAAAGTTATGACCATTTGAATTCCTCCAGAACTTCCATTATTCAATTTTGAGCGTCTCGATATATTATGCGCCTGAATCGGACCTCCGAGTGAAAAGTTTTGACCATTTGAATTTCTCGAGAGCTTCCGTTGTTCAATTTTGTGCATCTTGATATATTATGCGCTTGAATCGGACCTCCGAGTGAAAAGTTATGACCATTTGAATTTCTCGAGAGCTTCCGTTGTTCAATTTCGAGCGTCTCGATATATTATGCGCTTGAATCGGACCTTCGAGTGAAAAGTTATGTCCATTTGAAATTCTCAAGAGCTTCCAGTGTTCAATTTCTAGAGTCTCGATATATTATGCGCCTGAATCTGACGTCCGTGTGTAAAGTTATAACCATTTGATTTTCTCGAGACCTTCCGTTGTTCAATCTTGAACGTCTCGATATATTATGCACCTGAATCGGACCTCCGAGTGAAAAGTTATGATCATTTGAATTTCCCCAGAACTTCCATTAATCAATTTCGAGAGTCTCGATATATTATGCCCCTGAATCGGACCTCCGAGTTAAAAGTTATGACCATTAGAATTTCCTGAGAGCTTTCGCTGTTCAATTTCGTTAGTCTCGATATATTATGCGCCTAAATCGAACCTTCGAGTTAAAAGTTATGACCATTTAAATTTTTCGAGAGCTTCCGTTGTTCAATTCCGTGCGTCTCGATATATTATGCGCCTGAATCGGACCTCTGAGTGAAAAGTTATGACCATTTGAATTTCTCGAGAGCTTCCGTTGTTCAATTTCGTGCGTCTCGATATATTATGCGCCTGAATCGAACCTCCGAGTGAAAAGTTATGACCATTTCAATTTCTCGAGAACCTCTGTTGTTCAATTTCGTACGTCTCGATATATTATGCGCCTGAATCCGACCTTCGAGTGAAAAGTTATGACCATTTGAATTTCTCGAGAGCTTCCTTTGTTGAATTTTGTTCGTCTCGATATATTATGCGCCTGAATCGGACCTTTGAGTGAAAAGTTATGACCATTTGAATTTCTCGAGAGCTTCCGTTGTTCAATTTCGTGCGTCTCGATATATTATGCGCCTGAATCGGACCTCCGAGTGTAAAGTTATGACCATTTGAATTTCTCGAGAGCTTTCGTTGTTCAATTTCTAGTGTCTCGATATATTATGCGCCTGAATCGGACCTCCGAGTTAATAGTTATGACCATTTGAATTTCCCGTGAGCTTTCGTTGTTCAATTTCGTGCGTCTCGATATCTTATGCGCCTGAATCGGATTTCCGAGTGAAAAGTTATGACCATTTGAAATTCTCGAGAGCTTCCATTATTCAATTTCGAGCGTCTCGATATATTATGCGCTTGAATCGGACCTTTGAGTTAAAAGTTATGACCATTTGAAATTCTCAAGAGCTTCTAGTGTTCAATTTCTAGCGTCTCGTTATATTATGCGCCTGAATCTGACGTCCGTGTGTAAAGTTATGACCATTTGAATTTCTCGAGAACCTCTGTTGTTCAATTTCGTGCGTCTCGATATATTATGCGCCTGAATCGGACCTCCGAGTGAAAAGTTATGACCATTTGAATTTCTCGAGAGCTTCAATTGTTGAATTTTGTGCGTCTCGATATATTATGCGCCTGAATCGGACCTCCGAGTGAAAAGTTATGACCATTTGAATTTCTCGAGATCTTCCATTTTTCAATTCCATGCGTCTCGATATATTATGCGCCTGAATCGGACCTCTGAGTGAAAAGTTATGACCTTTTGAATTTCTCAAGAGCTTTCGTATTTCAATTTCTAGTGTCTCGATATATTATGCGCCTGAATCGGACCTCAGAGTTAATAGTTATGACCATTTGAATTCCCTGAGAGCTTTCGTTGTTCAATTTTGTGCGTCTCGATAAATTATGCGCCTGAATCGGACCTCCGAGTGAAAAGTTATGACCATTTGAATTTCTCTAGAGCTTCCATTATTCAATTTCGAGAGTCTCGGTTTATTATGCGCCTGAATCGGACCTCCAAGTGAAAATTTATGACCAGTTGAATTTCTCGAGAGGTTCCGTTGTTCAATTTCTAGTGTCTCGATATATCATGCGCCTGAATCGGACCTCCGAGTGTAAAGTTATGAGCATTTGAATTTCTCGAGAGCTTTCGTTGTTCAATTTCTAGTGTCTCGATATATTATGCGCCTGAATCGGACCTCCGAGTTAATAGTTATGACCATTTGAATTTCCCGTGAGCTTTCGTTGCTCAATTTCGTGCGTCTCGATATTTTATGCGCGTGAATCGGATTTCCGAGTGAAAAGTTATGACCATTTGAAATTCTCGAGAGCTTCCATTATTCAATTTCGAGCGTCTCGGTTTATTATGCGCCTGAATCGGACCTCCAAGTGAAAAGTTATGACCATTTGAATTTCTCGAGAGGTTCCGTTGTTCAATTTCTAGCGTCTCGATATATTAAGCGCCTGGATTGAACCTCCGAGTGAAAAGTTATGACCATTTGAATTTCTCGATAGCTTCTGTTTTCAATTTCGTGCGTCTCGATATATTATGCGCCTGAATCATACCTCCGAGTTAAAAGTTATGACCATTTGAATTTCTCGAGAGCTTCCGTTGTTCAATTTCGTGCGTCTCGATATATTATCCGCCTGAATCAGACCTCTGGGTGAAAAGTTCTGACCATTTGAATTTCTCGAGAGCTTTCGTTGTTCAATTTTGTGAGTCTCGATATATTATGCGCCTGAATCGAACCTCCGAGTGAAACGTTATGACCATTTGAATTCCTCCAGAACTTCCATTATTCAATTTTGTGCATCTTGATATATTATGCGCTTGAATCGGACCTCCGAGTGAAAAGTTATGACCATTTGAATTTCTCGGGAGCTTCCGTTGTTCAATTTCGTGAGTCTCGATATATTATGCGCCTGAATCGGACCTTCGAGTCAAACGTTATGACTATTTGACTTTCTCGAGAGCTTCCGTCGTTCAATTTTGAGCGTCTCGATATATTATGTGCCAGAATCGAATCTCCGAGTGAAAAGTTATGACCATTTGAATTCCTCCAGAACTTCCATTATTCAATTTTGAGCGTCTCGATATATTATGCGCCTGAATCGGACCTCCGAGTGAAAAGTTTTGACCATTTGAATTTCTCGAGAGCTTCCGTTGTTCAATTTTGTGCATCTTGATATATTATGCGCTTGAATCGGACCTCCGAGTGAAAAGTTATGACCATTTGAATTTCTCGAGAGCTTCCGTTGTTCAATTTCGAGCGTCTCGATATATTATGCGCTTGAATCGGACCTTCGAGTGAAAAGTTATGTCCATTTGAAATTCTCAAGAGCTTCCAGTGTTCAATTTCTAGCGTCTCGATATATTATGCGCCCGAATCTGACGTCCGTGTGTAAAGTTATAACCATTTGATTTTCTCGAGACCTTCCGTTGTTCAATCTTGAACGTCTCGATATATTATGCACCTGAATCGGACCTCCGAGTGAAAAGTTATGATCATTTGAATTTCCCCAGAACTTCCATTAATCAATTTCGAGCGTCTCGATATATTATGCGCCTGAATCGGACCTCCGAGTTAAAAGTTATGACCATTAGAATTTCCTGAGAGCTTTCGCTGTTCAATTTCGTTAGTCTCGATATATTATGCGCCTAAATCGAACCTTCGAGTGAAAAGTTAAGACAATTTAAATTTCTCGAGAGCTTCCGTTGTTCAATTCCGTGCGTCTCGATATATTATGCGCCTGAATCGGACCTCTGAGTGAAAAGTTATGACCATTTGAATTTCTCGAGAGCTTCCGTTGTTCAATTTCGTGTGTCTCGATATATTATGCGCCTGAATCAAACCTCCGAGTGAAAAGTTATGACCATTTCAATTTCTCGAGAACCTCTGTTGTTCAATTTCGTACGTCTCGATATATTATGCGCCTGAATCCGACCTTCGAGTGAAAAGTTATGACCATTTGAATTTCTCGAGAGCTTCCGTTGTTCAATTTCGTGCGTCTCGATATATTATGCGCCTGAATCGGACCTCCGAGTGTAAAGTTATGACCATTTGAATTTCTCGAGAGCTTTCGTTGTTCAATTTCTAGTGTCTCGAT
>NW_021143904.1:0-19911 GCF_004193775.1 Glycine soja | reverse complement strand
TGTCCTGTAATATATCGAGACGCTCGAAATTAAGAATAGAAGCTCTATGCTTAATCAAACGACAATAAGTTTTTCTCGGATGTCCGAATGAATCCTGTAATATATCAAGCGCTCAAAATTCAGAATAGAAGCACCGAGCAAAATCAAACGACAATAATTTTTTTTCGGATGCCCGAATTGAGTCCCGTAATATATCGAGACTCACGAAATTGAACAGAAGTTCTGAGCAATTCAAACGACGATAAATTTTTACTCGTATGTCCGATTATGTCCCGTAGTAGATCGAGACGCTTGAAGTTCAGAACAGAAGCTCTGAGCAAATCAAACAACAATTACTTTTTACTCGGATGTACGAAGGAATCCCGAAATATATCGAGACACTCGCAATTGAAAATGGAAGCTCTGAGAAAATTCTAACGATAATAACTTGTTACTAAGATGTCTGATTGAGTCCCGTTAATATATCGAGATGCTCGTAATTGAAACGGAAGCTCGTAGCAATTCAAACGACAATAACTTTTAACACGGATGTCCAATGGAGTCCTGTAATATGTCGAGACACTCGAATTGAAAATGGAAGCTCTGTGAAAATTCAAATGACAATAAATTTTTACTCGGATGTCCGATTGTGTCCTGCAGTATATTGAGAAGCTTGAAATTAAAAAAACAGACGCTTTGAGCAAACTCAAACGATAATAACTTTTTACTCGGATGTCCGAATGAATCCTGTAATATATCAGACGTTTGTAATTGAAAACGGAAGCTCTGAGCAAATTCAAACGACAATAACTTTCTACTCGGATGTCCGAATGAATCTCCTAATATATCGAGACACTCGTAATTGAAAAATGGAAGCTCTAAGCATATTCTAACGACAATAACTTGTTACTCAGATGTCCATTGAGTCTCGTAATATATTGAGATGCTCGTAATTGATAACGGAAACTCTAAGAAAATTCTAACGACAATGACTTTTTACTCGGATGTCTGATTGAGTCCTGTAATATATCTAGACGCTAGTAATTGAAAATGGAAGCTCGTAGCAAATTCAAACGACAATAACTTTTAACTCGGATGTCCGACTTAGTCCTGTAATATATCGAGACCCTCGAATTGAAAACAAAAGCTCTAAGAAATTCAAAGGACAATAACTTTTTACTCGGATGTCCGATTGACTCCCATAATATTTCTACACGCTCGTAATTGAAAATGAAAGCTCGTAGCTAATTCAAACGATAATAAATTTTAACTCGGATGTCCGATAGAGCCCTGTATAATATCAAGACACTCAAAATTGAAAACAGAAGCTCTGAAAAATTCAAAGGACAATAACTTTTACTCGGATGTCCGATTCTGTCCGTAGTATATCGAGACACTTGAAATTTAGAACAGAAGCTCTGAGCAAATCAAACGACAATAACCTTTTACTCGTATGTCTAATTATGTCTCGTAATATATCGAGACGCCTCGAAATTCAGAATAGAAGCTCTGAGCAAAATCAAATGACAATAACTTTTTAGTCGGATGTCGTATGAATCACGTAATATATTGAGATCCTCATAGTTGATAACGAAAGCTCTAGGAAATTTCTAATGACAATATCTTTTTACTCGGATGTCCGATTGAGTCTCGTATATATCGAGACGCTCGAATTGAAAACAAAAGCTCTCAGCAATTCAAACGATAATAACCTTTTACTTGGATGTCCGATTGTGTCCCGTAATATATCGAGACGCTCGAAATTAAGAATAGAAGCTCTGTGCTTAATCAAACGACAATAACGTTTTTCTCGGATGTCCGAATGAATCCTGTAATATATCGAGACGCTCGAAATTCAGAATAGAAGCTTCGAGCAAAATCAAACGACAATAATTTTTTTTTCGGATGCCCGATTGAGTCCCGTAATATATCGAGACTCACGAAATTGAAAACAGAAGTTCTGAGCAAATTCAAACGACGATAAATTTTTACTCGTATGTCCGATTGTCTCCTGTAGTATATCAAGTCGCTTGAAATTCAGAACAGAAGCTCTGAGCAAAATCAAACAACAATTACTTTTTACTTGGATGTACGAAGGAATCCCGAAATATATCAAGACACTCGCAATTGAAAATGGAAGCTCTGAGAAAATTCTAACGATAATAACTTGTTACTAAGATGTCTGATTGAGTCCCGTAATATATCGAGACGCTCGAAATTGAAATAGATGCTCGTAGAAAATTCAAATGACAATAACCTTTTACTCGGATGTTCGATTGTGTCCCGTAATATATCGAGACACTCGAAATTGAAATGGAAGCTCTGTGAAAATTCAAATGACAATAAATTTTTACTCGGATGTCCGATTGTGTCCTGCAGTATATTGAGAAGCTTGAAATTAAAAAAAAACAGACGCTTTGAGCAAACTCAAACGATAATAACTTTTTACTCGGATGTCCGAATGAATCCTGTAATATATCAAGACGTTTGTAATTGAAAACGGAAGCTCTGAGCAAATTCAAACGACAATAACTTTCTACTCGGATGTCCGAATGAATCTCCTAATATATCGAGACACTCGTAATTGAAAATGGAAGCTCTAAGCATATTCTAACGACAATAACTTGTTACTCAGATGTCCAATTGAGTCTCGTAATATATTGAGATGCTCGTAATTGATAACGGAAACTCTAAGAAAATTCTAACGACAATGACTTTTACTCGGATGTCTGATTGAGTCCTGTAATATATCTAGACGCTAGTAATTGAAAATGGAAGCTCGTAGCAAATTCAAACGACAATAACTTTTAACTCGGATGTCCGACTTAGTCCTGTAATATATCGAGACCCTCGAAATTGAAACAAAAGCTCTAAGAAATTCAAAGGACAATAACTTTTTACTCGGATGTCCGATTGACTCCATAATATTTCTACACGCTCGTAATTGAAAATGAAAGCTCGTAGCTAATTCAAACGATAATAAATTTAACTCGGATGTCCGATAGAGCCCTGTATAATATCAAGACACTCAAATTGAAAACAGAAGCTCTGAAAAAATTCAAAGGACAATAACTTTTTACTCGGATGTCCGATTCTGTCCCGTAGTATATCGAGACACTTGAAATTTAGAACAGAAGCTCTGAGCAAAATCAAACGACAATAACCTTTTACTCGTATGTCTAATTATGTCTCGTAATATATCGAGACGCTCGAAATTCAGAATAGAAGCTCTGAGCAAAATCAAATGACAATAACTTTTTAGTCGGATGTCCGTATGAATCACGTAATATATTGAGATCCTCATAGTTGATAACGAAAGCTCTAGGAAATTTCTAATGACAATAACTTTTTACTCGGATGTCCGATTGAGTCTCGTAATATATCGAGACGCTCGAAATTGAAAACAAAAGCTCTCAGCAAATTCAAACGATAATAACCTTTTACTTGGATGTCCGATTGTGTCCCGTAATATATCGAGACGCTCGAAATTAAGAATAGAAGCTCTGTGCTTAATCAAACGACAATAACGTTTTTCTCGGATGTCCGAATGAATCCTGTAATATATCGAGACGCTCGAAATTCAGAATTGAAGCTTCGAGCAAAATCAAACGACAATAATTTTTTTTTCGGATGCCCGATTGAGTCCCGTAATATATCGAGACTCACGAAATTGAAACAGAAGTTCTGAGCAAATTCAAACGACGATAAATTTTTACTCGTATGTCCGATTGTCTCCTGTAGTATATCAAGTCGCTTGAAATTCAGAACAGAAGCTCTGAGCAAAATCAAACAACAATTACTTTTTACTTGGATGTACGAAGGAATCCCGAAATATATCAAGACACTCGCAATTGAAAATGGAAGCTCTGAGAAAATTCTAACGATAATAACTTGTTACTAAGATGTCTGATTGAGTCCCGTAATATATCGAGACGCTCGAAATTGAAAATAGATGCTCGTAGAAAATTCAAATGACAATAACCTTTTACTCGGATGTTCGATTGTGTCTCGTAATATATCGAGACACTCGAAATTGAAAATGGAAGCTCTGTGAAAATTCAAATGACAATAAATTTTTACTCGGATGTCCGATTGTGTCCTGCAGTATATTGAGAAGCTTGAAATTAAAAAAAAACAGACGCTTTGAGCAAACTCAAACGATAATAACTTTTTACTCGGATGTCCGAATGAATCCTGTAATATATCAAGACGCTTGTAATTGAAAACGGAAGCTCTGAGCAAATTCAAACGACAATAACTTTCTACTCGGATGTCCGAATGAATCTCCTAATATATCGAGACACTCGTAATTGAAAATGGAAGCTCTAAGCATATTCTAACGACAATAACTTTTTACTCAGATGTCCGATTGAGTCTCATAATATATTGAGATGCTCGTAATTGATAACGGAAGCTCTGAGGAAATTCTAACGACAATAACTTTTTACTCGGATGTCTGATTGAGTCCCGTAATATATCGAGATGCTCGTAATTGAAAATGGAAGCTCGTACCAAATTCAAATGACAATAACTGTTTACTCGGATGTCCAATTGTGTCCTTTAGTATATCGTGACGCTCGAAATTGAAAACAAAAGCTCTGAGCAAATTCAAACAATAATAACTTTTTACTCGAATGTCCGATTGTGTCCCGTAATATATCGAGACGCTCAAAATTCCGAAGAGAAGCTCTGAGCAAAATGTCCGATTGTGTCCCGTAACATATCGAGATGCTCATAATTGGTAACAAAAGCTCTGAGAAAATTCTGATGACGATATCTTTTTACTCGGATGTCCGATTGTGTCCCATAGTATATCGAGACGCTCGTAATTGAAAACGATTGCTCGTAGCAAATTCAAACAACAATAACTTTTAACTCGGATGTCCGATTTAGTCCCGTAATATATCGAGACGCTCGAAATTGAAAACAAAAGCTCTCAGAAAATTCAAACGACATTAACTTTTTACTCGGATGTCCGATTGTGTCCTGTAATATATCGAGATGCTCGAAATTCAGAATAGAAGCTTTGAGCAAAATCTAATGACAATAACATTTTACTCGGATGTCCGAATGTGCCCCGTAGTATATCGAGTAGCTCGTAATTGAAAACCGATGCTCGTAGAAAATTCAAACAACAATAACTTTTTACTCGGATGTCCGATTGTGTCCCGTAGTATATCAAGACGCTTGAAATTCAGAAAAGAAACTCTGAGAAAAATCAAACGATAATAACTTTTAACTCGGATGTCCGATTTAGTCCCGTAATATATCGAGACGCTCAAAATTGAAAACAGAAGCTCTCATCAAATTCAAACGACAAGAACCTTTTACTCGGATGTCCGATTGTGTCCCGTAATATATCGAGACGCTCGAAATTCAGAATAGAAGCTCTGAGCAAAATCAAACGACAATAACCTTTTACTCGGATGTGCGATTGAGTCTCGTAATATATTGACATGCTCGTAATTGATAACAGAAGCTCTGAGAAAATTCAAACGACAATAACTTTTTACTCGGATGTCCGATTGTGTCCCATAGTATATCGAGATGCTTGAAATTCAGATTAGAAGCTCTGGGCAAAATCAAACGACAATAAATTTTAACTCGGATGTCCAATTGAGTCCCGTAATATATCGAGACTCACGAAATTGAAAATAGAAGTTCTAAGCAAATTCAAACGACAATGACGTTTTACTCGTATGTCTGATTGTGTCCCGTAATATATCGAGACGCTCGAAATTCAGAATTGAAGCATTGAGCAAAATCAAATGACAATAACTTTTTAGTCGGATGTCCGTATGAATCCCGTAATATATTGAGATCCTCGTAATTGATAACGAAAGCTCTAGGAAATTTCTAATGACAATAACTTTTTACTCGGATGTCCGATTGAGTCTCGTAATATATCGAGACGCTCGAAATTGAAAACAAAAGCTCTCAGCAAATTCAAACGATAATAACCTTTTACTTGGATGTCCGATTGTGTCCTGTAATATATCGAGACGCTCGAAATTAAGAATAGAAGCTCTATGCTTAATCAAACGACAATAACGTTTTTCTCGGATGTCCGAATGAATCCTGTAATATATCAAGACGCTCAAAATTCAGAATAGAAGCACCGAGCAAAATCAAACGACAATAAATTTTTTTTCGGATGCCCGATTGAGTCCCGTAATATATCGAGACTCACGAAATTGAAAACAGAAGTTCTGAGCAAATTCAAACGACGATAAATTTTTACTCGTATGTCCGATTATGTCCCGTAGTAGATCGAGACGCTTGAAGTTCAGAACAGAAGCTCTGAGCAAAATCAAACAACAATTACTTTTTACTCGGATGTACGAAGGAATCCCGAAATATATCGAGACACTCGCAATTGAAAATGGAAGCTCTGAGAAAATTCTAACGATAATAACTTGTTACTAAGATGTCTGATTGAGTCCCGTAATATATCGAGATGCTCGTAATTGAAAACGGAAGCTCGTAGCAAATTCAAACGACAATAACTTTTAACACGGATGTCCAATGGAGTCCTGTAATATGTCGAGACACTCGAAATTGAAAATGGAAGCTCTGTGAAAATTCAAATGACAATAAATTTTTACTCGGATGTCCGATTGTGTCCTGCAGTATATTGAGAAGCTTGAAATTAAAAAAAACAGACGCTTTGAGCAAACTCAAACGATAATAACTTTTTACTCGGATGTCCGAATGAATCCTGTAATATATCAAGACGTTTGTAATTGAAAACGGAAGCTCTGAGCAAATTCAAACGACAATAACTTTCTACTCGGATGTCCGAATGAATCTCCTAATATATCGAGACACTCGTAATTGAAAATGAAAGCTCTAAGCATATTCTAACGACAATAACTTGTTACTCAGATGTCCAATTGAGTCTCGTAATATATTGAGATGCTCGTAATTGATAACGGAAACTCTAAGAAAATTCTAACGACAATGACTTTTTACTCGGATGTCTGATTGAGTCCTGTAATATATCTAGACGCTAGTAATTGAAAATGGAAGCTCGTAGCAAATTCAAACGACAATAACTTTTAACTCGGATGTCCGACTTAGTCCTGTAATATATCGAGACCCTCGAAATTGAAAACAAAAGCTCTAAGAAATTCAAAGGACAATAACTTTTTACTCGGATGTCCGATTGAGTCCCATAATATTTCTACACGCTCGTAATTGAAAATGAAAGCTCGTAGCTAATTCAAACGATAATAAATTTTAACTCGGATGTCCGATAGAGCCCTGTATAATATCAAGACACTCAAAATTGAAAACAGAAGCTCTGAAAAAATTCAAAGGACAATAACTTTTTACTCGGATGTCCGATTCTGTCCCGTAGTATATCGAGACACTTGAAATTTAGAACAGAAGCTCTGAGCAAAATCAAACGACAATAACCTTTTACTCGTATGTCTAATTATGTCTCGTAATATATCGAGACGCTCGAAATTCAGAATAGAAGCTCTGAGCAAAATCAAATGACAATAACTTTTTAGTCGGATGTCCGTATGAATCACGTAATATATTGAGATCCTCATAGTTGATAACGAAAGCTCTAGGAAATTTCTAATGACAATATCTTTTTACTCGGATGTCCGATTGAGTCTCGTAATATATCGAGACGCTCGAAATTGAAAACAAAAGCTCTCAGCAAATTCAAACGATAATAACCTTTTACTTGGATGTCCGATTGTGTCCCGTAATATATCGAGACGCTCGAAATTAAGAATAGAAGCTCTGTGCTTAATCAAACGACAATAACGTTTTTCTCGGATGTCCGAATGAATCCTGTAATATATCGAGACGCTCGAAATTCAGAATAGAAGCTTCGAGCAAAATCAAACGACAATAATTTTTTTTTCGGATGCCCGATTGAGTCCCGTAATATATCGAGACTCACGAAATTGAAAACAGAAGTTCTGAGCAAATTCAAACGACGATAAATTTTTACTCGTATGTCCGATTGTCTCCTGTAGTATATCAAGTCGCTTGAAATTCAGAACAGAAGCTCTGAGCAAAATCAAACAACAATTACTTTTTACTTGGATGTACGAAGGAATCCCGAAATATATCAAGACACTCGCAATTGAAAATGGAAGCTCTGAGAAAATTCTAACGATAATAACTTGTTACTAAGATGTCTGATTGAGTCCCGTAATATATCGAGACGCTCGAAATTGAAAATAGATGCTCGTAGAAAATTCAAATGACAATAACCTTTTACTCGGATGTTCGATTGTGTCCCGTAATATATCGAGACACTCGAAATTGAAAATGGAAGCTCTGTGAAAATTCAAATGACAATAAATTTTTACTCGGATGTCCGATTGTGTCCTGCAGTATATTGAGAAGCTTGAAATTAAAAAAAAACAGACGCTTTGAGCAAACTCAAACGATAATAACTTTTTACTCGGATGTCCGAATGAATCCTGTAATATATCAAGACGTTTGTAATTGAAAACGGAAGCTCTGAGCAAATTCAAACGACAATAACTTTCTACTCGGATGTCCGAATGAATCTCCTAATATATCGAGACGCTCGAAATTGAAAACAAAAGCTCTCAGCAAATTCAAACGACAATAACCTTTTACTCGGATGTTCGATTGTGTCCCGTAATATATCGAGATGCTCCAAATTCCGAATTGTAGCTCTTAGCAAAATCAAACGACAATAACTTTTTTCTTGGATGTCCGACTGAGTCCCGTAATATATCAAGATGCTCGTAATTGAAAATGAAAGCTCGTACCAAATTCAAACGACAATAACTTTTAACTCGGATGTCTGATTGAGTCCTATAATATATCGTGATGCTTGAAATTCAAAATAGAAGCTCTGACCAAATTCAAAACACAATAACATTTTACACGGATGTCCAATTGTGTCTAGTAATATATCGAGACGCTCGAAATTCTGAATAGAAGCTCTGAGCAAAATCAAACGACAATAACTTTTGACACGGATGTCCGAATGAATCCCGAAATATATCGAGACACACGTAATTGATAACAGAAGCTTTGAGGAAATTCTAACGACAATAACTTTTTACTCGGATGTCTAATTGAGTCCCGTAATATATCGAGACGCTCGTAATTGAAAATGGAAGCTTGTTCCAAACTTAAACGACAATAACTTTTAACTCGGATGTCCGATTAAGTCCAGTAATATATCGTGACGCTCGAAATTGAAAACAGAAGCTCTGAGCAAATTCAAACGACAATAACATTTTACACGGATGTCGGATTGTGACTAGTTATATCGAGACGCTCGAAATTCAGAATAGAAGCTCTAAGTAAAATCAAACGACAATAACTTTTGACACGGATGTCCAAATGAATACCATAATATATCGAGATGCTCGTAATTGATAACGGAAGCTCTGAGAAAATTCTAACGACAATAACTTTTTACTCGGATGTCTGATTGAGTCCCGTAATATATCGAGATTCTCGTAATTGAAAATGGAAGCTCGTACCAAATTCAAATGACAATAATTGTTTACTCGGATGTCCAATTGGGTCCTGTAATATATCGTGACGCTCGAAATTGAAAACATAAGCTCTGAGCAAATTCAAACAACAATAACTTTTTACTCGAATGTCCGATTGTGTCCCGTAATATATCGAGACGCTCAAAATTCTGAAGAGAAGCTCTGAGCAAAATGTCCGATTGTGTCCCGTAACATATCGAGATGCTCATAATTGGTAACAAAAGCTCTGAGAAAATTCTGATGACGATATCTTTTTACTCGGATGTCCGATTGTGTCCCATAGTATATCGAGACGCTCGTAATTGAAAACGATTGCTCGTAGCAAATTCAAACGACAATAACTTTTAACTCGGATGTCCGATTTAGTCCCGTAATATATCGAGACGCTAGAAATTGAAAACAAAAGCTCTCAGCAAATTTAAACGACATTAACTTTTTACTCGGATGTCCGATTGTGTCCTGTAATATATCGAGATGCTCGAAATTCAGAATAGAAGCTTTGAGCAAAATCTAATGACAATAACTTTTCACTCGGATGTACAAATGAATCCCGTAATATATCGAGATGCTCATAATTGATAACAGAAGCTTTGAGAAATTTCTAACAACAATAACGTTTTACTCGGATGTCCAATTAAGTCTCATAATATATCGAGACGCTCAAACTTGAAAACAAAAGCTCTCAGCAAATTCAAACGACAATAACCTTTTACTCGGATGTCCGATTGTGTCCCATAATATATCGAGATGCTCAAAATTCAGAATAGAAGCTCTGAGCAAAATCAAACGACAATAACGTTTTACTCGGATGTCTGATTGAGTCTCGTAATATATTGAGACGCTCATAATTGATAACAGAAGCTTTGAGAAAATTCTAACGACAATAACTTTTTACGCAGATGTCCAATTGAGCCCCATAGTATATCGAGACGCTCGTAATTGAAAATAGATGCTCGTAGCAAATTCAAACGACAATAACTTTTAACTCGGATGTCCGATGGAGTCCTGCAATATATTGAGACACTCAAAATTGAAAATAGAAGCTCTGAGAAAATTCAAACGACAATAACTTTTTACTCGGATGTCTGATTGTGTCCCGTAGTATATCGAGACGCTTGAAATTCAGATCAGAAGTTCTGAGCAAAATCAAACGACAATAACTTTTAACTCGAATGTCCGATTGAGTCCCGTAATATTTCTAGTCTCACGAAATTGAAAACAGAAGCTCTGAGCATATTCAAATGACAATAACTTTTTAATCGTATGCCGATTGTGTCCCGTAGTATATTGAGACACTTGAAATTCAGAACAGAAGCTCTGAGCAAAATCAAACGACAATAACTTTTTTCTCGGATGTCCGAAGGAATCCTGTCAAGACGCTTGTAATGAATTGTGTTCAGTTTAGGTTCCTTTGAGTTTTGTCTTGTTATTTTTTTTTGTGGCTGAAACCTAAACCATAAAATTCTTACAAAAATATTAAAGTAGAAGAAAACCTAAAAATCTAGAGTGGTCATAGAAGTCATGTCTAGTTATGAAACTTGTCACACAAGATTTCTTATGTTGTGCTGAATTTTATTTTCTTGTTTCTTTGTCTAACTCATTTGTTCATGAGTGTATGGAATTCTTTTAGCCTATTATTTGATTTGAGTCAAATTTTTCATGTTAATTAGTCCTTAACATGTTCATGCAAAATTCTTAGAGAGTCTTTGATTGTGAACCTTTTCTTGAACTTTTAGGTTTGCTTATGATTGTGTCTATTGTGAATTTGAGTTTTGGTGATTGAATTGCTTGCTGAAATGTTGATCCTAAGTGAATATTGAACTCCTAAAACTGTGGTAAACAATCCTAGTGAGTTCAACATACATAGGAAGGTTGAAAGTAAGCCCAAGGCAATCAATATACCATGCTTAAAAAAAATCGCTGGTGCTGGCAGCTTGGACATACAAACTTGTAAAAATTACTGAGAATTGGTTACTTCGAATTTTGAGCTGAAATTTTTACTGCATTTGCCAGACATCTGGAAAAAAGTAATAAAAAAAGAACCAAGTGATTTGGATAAAAGGAAAAAATACTAAAAATCACACAAATTGGCAGAAAAATCAGTATCCAGGAAAAAAAAAGTGAAAGGGAAGTGTGCTTGTTGTTTTGGCTCAAAATTTATTCTATAATTGGTGCCTATGTTATACCAATCTTAGTTCCGAAATTTCAATTGAAAATTACTGTGAAACAAGTGCCAAAGCTAGAGATTTGTTGAGTGTTTTTTTTATAGTTTTTTTACTCTACTCTAGAGCCATTCTAAGTTTCTCTTTGAGTCCTAGCTTGCTTCTATGTCCTTTTCATTGCTTTAATTGTTGAGTAATCCTTGAAAAATTGTCTTGTTAAAACTCCATTGGTTTAGCTTTCATTTCATTTTTTTTGGTCTTTGGTTATTGCTTGTCTCTTTGTTTCCTTGTTTGTGGGTTGCCATATAGGGAATTGGAAGGAGGATTGGTGCCATCCCTTGAAGAATTTGAGTCAAGAAGCAAGGGGCCAACCACCTTAAGACCTATTGGACTAAGAAGCACTCCAAATTGAGTGAATCACCAAAGAGATGACCGTTTTGTAATTTTGTAATTTGCAATTTACTTACCTTTATTGCTTTCAAGTTTTGTAACAAAAAGGCCTTTCATTGGAAGTGTGTTGGGAGCCTCCAATAGGTTACCAAACTTCCATTTGTGTGTAATAATTTTAGGCAATTTTTCCTTAGGATAGTGAGTTTTTTGTTAGGAACCTTGAATGTGGTCACCTAGTTTACATTTCTTGCTTACTTTCATAGCTTATTTCTTTTACCTTCCATTGTCAAACCGCCTAGATAGCTTGCATTTTACCAATTAGTTTTTTTTACCTTATCTTTCGCACCTCTTTTAGTGTTTATTTTGGCTAGTTTCAACCATAGTTTCTTTTACCTTTTGTTTTCAAACCTCCAACAAGAAAGAACCACAACTTAGAAACCAACATGAGTCATCATTCAACTAGTGTTAATGATGAGGGTACTAGTCATAAGGACCCTCTATCTAGAATCTTAGATGAGTTGAGTTCTCTCAAGTTATGGAAAGAAAAACGAGAAAAGAAAAAGGAAAAAAAAAAGAGTGGAAGAAATAAGTCAAGATGAAAGAGAGAAAATAAGAGAGGAAGAAAGAAGAAAAGTAATAAAAGAAATGAAAAGAGAAAAACATGCCTCCTATAGTAGTCATGACTCTTGCAAGAGTTTAAGTGAAGAACTTAGCGACTATTATAGAGGGTGCCATAGTTCACATACTAAACATCACTCCCAAAGAAGGGAAAGGGATAGAAGGCCTCAAGAGGTTAACATTAGTCTTCCATATTTCCATGAAAAAGATAATGTTGAGGCCTACTTAGATTGGGAAATGAAGGTTGAACAACTCTTTGCTTGCCATCATATTAGTGAAGAGAGAAAAGTTCCATTGGCTACCCTTAGCTTTCAAGGGTATGCCCTCTATTGGTGGACTTCCCTTGTTAGGGAACGAAGGATTCATGGGGATCCTCCAGTAGAGTATTGGAATGATCTTAAGAGTGCCCTTAGGAAGAGGCACATTCCTCCCTACTATGAAAGGGAGCTTATCGAAAAGCTCCAAAGGCTTAAACAAGGGAGTATGAGTGTTGAAGAATACAAACAACAAATGGAACTACTCTTTTTAAGAGCTGGACTTAGGGAGGAGGAAAGGACAAGAATAGCGAGGTTCCTTAGTGGGCTTAATATGGAAGTAAGGGACAAGGTTGAACTCCTTCCATATAGGGACCTAGATGAACTAGTCCAACTTTGTATAAGAGTAGAACAACAACTAAAAAGAAAGCCTTCTTCAAAATATTATGGCTTTCAGTCTTATCCAAGGAAGGACCAAGCCCAAGGAATTTTGGGGGCTACACCTTCAAAACCCAAGGAAGAAAAGGGTAATACCATAGAGAAATACACCCCTAAGACTAGTTCCCAAGAAAGGACTAGCAACATTAAATGCTTCAAATGTCTTGGGAGAGGTCACATTGCCTCTCAATGCCCCACAAAGAAAACCATGATTATGAGGGGTCAAGACATTTATAGTAGTCAAGAGGAAACTACTTCTTGCCCTTCCTCTAGTGGAAGTGAAGATGAAGTAAGGGGTGAAGAGTCTAGTGAGGAAGTCTACCCCCATGAAGAAGGTGACCTCTGAATGGTTAGAAGGCTCCTTGGAGGTCAATCTTGTGATCTATCTCAATCCCAAAGAGAGAACATATTTCATACAAGATGCAAAATTTTAGATAAAACTTGTTCTCTCATTGTGGATAGTGTATCTTGTTGCAATTGTTGTAGCACAAGATTAGTTTCCAAGTTGAACCTCACTATCATTCCCCACCCAAAACCTTATAAACTTCAATGGCTCAATGAGCAAGGGGAAATGATAGTTAACCAATAAGTGAAGGTACCTTTCTCCATTGGGACATATAAGGATGAAGTTAATTGTGATATAGTTCCCATGGAGGAAGGACATATTCTTTTAGGAAGGCCGTGGCAATTTGATAGGAAGATCATTTACAATGGCCTAACTAATGAGATTACCCCCACCCATCTTGGCACTAAATTTGTGTTGCATCCTCAAACACCTTCACAGGTGGCCAGAGATCAACTAACTATGAAAGATAAGAGGGATGAGGAAGAAAAACTAGAAAAACAAAAGAAAAAGAAGGATAGTAAGGCCTTGTCTTCAAAGGCCAAGGGGAAGGAAAAAGAGGAAAAGGATTCCTCCAAGAAGATTGTTAAGAAGGAAAATCATTTTGCAACAAAAGGTGATATTAAAAGAGCACTCCTTCTTAAACAATCTTTCTACCTTCTCCTATCAAGGGAAACATCCCTTAGCACTGCCACAATTCCTACATTTGAGACCTTACCCCCAAAGGTCCAAGAACTCTTAACATGAATTTGGTGATATATTTCCCAAAGAGATACCCCCTGGGCTACCTCCTTTAAGGGGAATAGAACACCAAATAGATTTAGTCCCAGGAGCAAGCCTTCCTAATAGGCCAGCCTACAGGACTAACCCTTAGGAGACTAAGGAGATAGAGTCTCAGGTTAAAGAATTGTTGAAGAAGGGTTGGGTCCATGAGAGCCTAAGCCCATGTGCTGTGCCGGTGTTGTTGGTGCCCAAAAAGGATGGTACGTGGAGAATGTGTACAGATTGCAGGGCCATCAACAACATCACTGTAAAGTATAGGCACCTCATTCCTAGACTTGATGATTTGCTTGATTAGTTGCATGGTGCCAATATCTTTTCAAAAATTGATCTTAAAAGTGGGTATCACCAAATCAGGATGAAAAAGGGTGATGAGTGGAAAACCGCTTTCAAGACCAAGTTTGGTTTGTATGAATGGCTAGTGATGCCTTTTGGGCTCACTAATGCACCAAGACCTTTATGAGGCTTATGCATCATGTCTTAAGGGATTTCATAGGTGGATTTGTAGTTGTTTATTTTGATGATATTTTAGTGTACAGTAGGAGCCTAGATGATCACTTAGGACATCTCAGGCAAGTTCTTTCAGTCCTTAGGAAAAACACCCTCTATGCAAATATAGAGAAGTGTACTTTTTGTGTAGATAATATAGTTTTCTTAGAGTTTGTAGTTGGTAGAAATGGGGTCCAAGTGGACCCTGAGAAAATCAAGTCCATCCAAGAATGGCCCACCCCATAAAGTGTGGGAGATATTAGGAGCTTCCATGGGTTGGCAAGCTTCTATAGAAGGTTCGTTCCTAATTTCTCTACAATTGCATCACCTCTCAATGAGCTAGTGAAGAAGAATGTGGCATTTACCTGGGGTGAAAAACAAGAGCAAGCCTTTGCTTTGCTCAAAGAAAAGCTTACTAAGGCACCTGTTCTAGCTCTTCTTGAATTTTCTAAAACTTTTGAGCTAGAATGTGATGCCTCTGGAGTGGGAGTTGGAGCTGTTTTGTTACAAGGTGGGCACCCTATTGCTTATTTTAGTGAAAAAAATCATGGTGCCACCCTTAACTACCCCACCTATGATAAAGAGCTTTATGCCTTAATAAGAGAACTCCGAACTTGGGAACATTACCTTGTTTCCAAGGAATTTGTCATTCATAGTGATCATCAATCACTTAAGTTCATTAGAGGGCAAAGCAAGTTAAACAAAAGGCATGCAAAATGGGTAGAGTACCTAGAGCAATTTCCATATGTTATCAAATACAAAAAGGGAAAAACAAATGTGGTAGTTGATGCCCTCTCTAGGAGACACACATTGTTTTGCTCCCAAGGAGCTCAAATTTTAGGATTTGATAACATTAGGGACTTGTATGCTTTAGATGAACATTTCTCTCCCATTTACAAGAGTTGTGGGAAAAAGGCCCAAGATGGATACTATTTGGCTGAGGGGTATTTGTTCAAAGAGGGAAAGCTTTGCATACCCTAAGGAACCATTAGGAAATTACTTGTTAAGGAGAGCCATGAGGGTGGGCTCATGGGCCACTTTGGGATAGACAAGACCCTTGTCTTACTCAAAGAAAAGTTATATTGGCCCCATATGAAGAAAGATGTCCATAAGCATTGCACTAGGTGTGTGGCTTGTTTACAAGCCAAGTCTAGGGTGATGCCTCATGGGCTATACACACCCTTACCCATTCCATCTGCACCTTGGGTAGACATTAGTATGGACTTTGTCCTTGGGCTCCCTAGAACCCAAAGAGGTGTAGACTCTATCTTTGTAGTGGTGGATAGGTTTAGCAAGATGGCACACTTTATACCATGCCACAAGGTGGATGATGCTTCCCATATCTCAAAACTCTTTTTTAGGGAAGTTGTGAGACTCCATGGTTTGCCTAGGACCATTGTGTCAGATAGAGATGCTAAGTTCCTTAGCCACTTCTGGAAAACATTATGGGCTAAGCTAGGAACTAAGCTTCTTTTCTCTACCACTTGTCATCCACAAACTGATGGGCAAACAGAGGTAGTGAATAGGTCTTTATCCACTCTTTTAAGGGCTCTTCTAAAAGGCAACCATAAGTCTTGGGATGAGTATCTTCCTCATGTAGAATTTGCCTACAATAGGGGGGTTCATAGAACCACCAAGCAATCCCCTTTTGAGGTTGTCTATGGGTTCAATCCCTTAACACCCTTAGACCTCATTCCCCTCCCACTTGACACTTCTTTCATACATAAAGAAGGGGAATCTAGGTCAGAGTTTGTAAAGAAGTTGCATGAGAGGGTTAAGACCCAAATAGAGAACCAAACAAAGGTGTATTCAATTAAGGGCAATAGAGGAAGAAAGGAGCTAGTTCTTAATGAGGGGGACTGGGTTTGGCTGCATCTTAGGAAGGAAAGATTCCCTACTAAAAGGAAATCCAAGCTTAGCCCTAGAGGGGATGGACCTTTTCAGGTCTTGGAGAGGATCAATAATAATGCCTATAGGTTGGACCTGTCAGCACCACTTTTAATATTTCTGATTTAATTCCTTTTGCAGGTGGAGCTGATATAGAGGAGGAGGAACCAACATATTTGAGGTCAAATCCTCTTCAAGGGGGAGGGGATGATGCAATCCTCCCTAGGAAAGGACCAGTTACCAGAGCCATGAGCATGAGGCTCCAAGAGGATTGGGCTAGAGTTGATAAAGAAGGCCTTAGGGTTCTCATGAACCTTAGGGTAGATTTTTGAGCCCATGGGCCAAGGTTGGGTCCACTCTTCTTTGTAAATAGTAGAATAGGTTGTTTTCTTCTTTTGGGCCTTGTATTTTGGCCATTCTAGTAGTATAGGGTTTTAGCCTTGTATTTTAGGGCATTTTGAGTAGTCTTTGTAGAAGGATTTTTTTTTGTATTTTCATGTTTTTTGTCATGGGGGTGAGCTTAGCTATTATAGGGGTGTGTAGCTAAGCTCTAGCTTCTCTTCTCAAGGAGGTGAGCTTAGTTATTAGAGGGGTGTGTGTAGCTAAGCTCTAGCTTCTCAAGGAAGCTTCTCAAGGACGTGAGCTTAGATTTTAGATGGGTGTGTGTAGCTAAACTCTAGCTTCTCAAGGAAGTTTTCTCAAAGAAGCTTCTTAAGGAAGTTTTCTTAAGAAAGCTTCTCAAGGAAGCTACCTAGTCTATAAATAGAAGCATGTGTAACACTTGTTGTAACTTTGATGAATGAAAGTCTTATAAGATACATTTCAAAGTTCCACTTCTTTCCCTCTTGTATTCCTTCAATTTCGTGCTCCCCCCTTCTCTCTTTCTTTTCCTCCATTAAAGCATCCTCTTCAAGCTTCTTATCCAAGGCAATTCTTGGTGGTGAAGCTCCTTCTTCCTTGGCTTATTCCCTAGTGGATAGTGCCTCCCCTCTCCTCTTCTCCTTTACCTTCCGCTGCATCTCCATGGTGTAAAATCACCATTAAAGAACCTCATTAAAGCTCAAAGATCTAGCTTCCATAGAAGCTCCACAAGCAAGCTTCCATCATGGACCTTGGAGCAAGGTAATATAGCTAGTCCTTTGCCACTCCCTCTAAAGAATGAGGAAAGGCCTTCAGAAATATGTGATCCTCCTGGACATCTGGTGGTTTCATGGTGGAGTAGACAATATGGAATTCTTTCAGGTGTTTGTGTGGGTCTTCACCTGCAAGGCCATGAAACTTTGGAAGCAAATGGATCAGTCCAGTTTTAAGAACATATGGGACATCCTCATCAGGGTATTGGATGCACAAGCTTTCATAGGTGAAATCAGGTGCAACCATTTCCCTTAGAGTACTCTAACGGGGTGGAGGTTGTGCCATGTTCTCATAATGCTCAAAATCAGGATGTTTAAAATCACCAATAACAGAATGCACAAACTCACCAGTAATGGAATGCTCAGGATGATCAAAAGGTACAAAATGATGCCTAAATAATCTATGAAATGTCCTATCTATATCAGGATCAAAGGGTTGTAAGTCAGATGGATTGCCTCGAGTCATACACTACATTCAGCATGCACAACTAGTTGCCTTCTCATGTAAATAAAAGTGTACATTTGAACTACAGCTACCCTCAAATGATATCCAAATGACTTGAAATTTTGTGAGCAACCTTATAAAATGATGACAAGATAGCACATAAAATTTAAAACAAAATTTCAAAGTCTAACTATGGAAGCTAAAAATGGTAGGTTAAGAAAAATAAGAGAATAAAACTTGAAAAATAAAAAACTTTTGACAGAATAACTTTTTTTGGACGATGTAGACCTCAGCCAGCTGGCTCAGCCGGCCCACGGCCAGCTCTCACAGTGTAGGAAATTTTTTCCTACCCCAAATACATATAAAATAATAGCGATTCTGATAACCGGAGCAAAAGTTATGGCCGTTTGAAGTTTTGACAAAATAAAATTGCTACTTTTTTGGAACTTTCAAATCTGACCAAACTAAAGGCTCTAGCTATTTTTCCCACAAAATATGGATTAAAAGAAGTAACTACAAAATAATTCAGCCAAAAATAACAATTCTAGCTACCAAAACAAAAAATCCCAATTAATTCAGCAAGGGTGGTCGCTAAAATCCGTCGTTAAGGGATTTCCACTACTACTCTGTTTTGCCGCAAGCAAAAGTGGTCGCTAAATCCATCGCAATACACTATTCACAGCAAAACACCCAAAACTGAAACAGGGGAAGTGCTTAATAGAAAAACTAAAGCAGAACACACACTAAACAAAATAACAAGACACTAAACAACACTAACACAAACACTAACACAACACTAGCTATTATGAACCTTTGGACACTGCTCCCCGGCAATGGTGCCAAATTTGATCGAGGCCGTACCCGAATCAAATAAACATTAAAATGCAGTAACTAGGAAGTGATCCTAGGTCGTTTCTTAACGAGCAATGATAAACCAAATGTTATAATATACTTGCAGTAACAGTAACGATTGGGGGGGGGGGGGGTTGTTTGTTTTGTGAAATAAAGAACAAGCGAACTAGATTACGAATTAATAGTATTAAAAACGGGTTGTTTCCTCTGATTCAGAAGCCACTCTCTTGTCCTAGGTTATGGAGAATTCGTCCTAACAGTTAACCACTTAATCCAACCCTATTTTAATTTACTAAGCGAAAACCAACTTAGGGTTGTCAATACGTGATTAGGCAACACATACACAATTAACCCTTCGTCCATAAAGCATGAACGCAAGTTAGGCTTAGAGGCAATTAATCGAACCACAAAGCATGCACAGATTAATATTAATGAATGTGGGTAATTGGTGAAGGGAAAACTGACAGGAAGCTACATTATAAACAGAGCCTCAAAGAGAGTTAAGCTTCATTCTCAAAAGGAAACAACACCAGAAATTAGCCTTCCATAATTTCAACGAAAACAGATAACATAAATGAAACTAGGAGCAGAAACGTAAATAAAGATAAGAGCATAAAAATAAATGAAACTAA